>NW_026652294.1:67621778-67665734 GCF_009828535.3 Hylobates moloch
AAAAAAAAAAAAAAAAAGAAATATAAGAAAGGAGCTTTGTAAGGATCAATGTTGATGGTGTGTCACAAATTGGGGAACAGGATTAACACAACCTTCTGCATTTGCATTCCAAAAACAGATAAAATGGGAGTTTGGACAAGCAGATATAGAAGAAATAATAACTCTTTTAAAATATTTTGTAGTAAAGAGGAAAAAGAAATGATGAGGTGGATAAAGGCAGTTGGAGGTCAAAAGAGATTTTTTTCAGGCAGAAGATTTGTTTGCATATTTGAATACAGAAGAACATTAAAGGGATGGAGGAGAGAGTACAACAGAGAGGAAGAAGTGTTCATGAAAGCATTGAGGGAGCTTTGGTCAACAGTAATATTTGATAAAACAAGATTCAGTTTAAAACTGGAAGGATTGGCATAAGATAGGGATAAGGACATTTCTCCATGGCAACAAGAAGAAAAGAGAAGATTGTGAGTACTGATGCAGATAGAAAATAGAAAAAGAATTGGGAGGATAAAATAGCTGTCTTCTGTTTGCTTCTATTTTCTTAATAAAAAAGAATCAGTCCATCAGTTGAGAATAACAAGTGGAAAATGAAGGCTGCAGGACTGCAAGATGAAGAGATGTGAAATTGACGAGAAAATGTGAGACCATGAGAAATAAAAGTTCCAAGGGAAATTTGGTAGGATTGTTCTTTTTTAATTTTTATTTAAAAAAATATTCCTGTAGGCACTTTTTGCTGTTTTAGTATAGATTAGAGCTAAGTAGAGGCTGAGTTTCACTAGACCTGGGTTTTTCCAGATAAACATGTAGACATATTCAGCACTTGTATTACTGTGTCTCTTAGCAGAAGTAAACATATTTGACCACAAACTTCTTTTCTGAAATCTGCTTCCTTGGCTTTGAGCACACAACATTCATTTTCAGTTTTTGTTCCAGGCTCCTCCTACTTTATCCAAATATTCAGTGTTGGAATTCCTCAGGATTTAATCTAAGATATTCTTCTCACTGTTAACATTTTCTGCAGTCTATATACACTCCCCAAATATCAGGTACCATCCATCTATGCATATTGTTCCCTAGTTTGACACCTTTAATCCAGATTATATTTTTTGAGTCTCAAATCTCAAACCCAATTGTCTACCCTACCTCTGTATTTGGATGTGTACTAGGATGCTGAAACTCAACATGACCAAGCTGAATCCATCTTTTCACCAAAAATGGGCTCTCTCTCAAGCATTTTTGTCTCATTAAATGTTCCTACCATCTGTCCAGAGAAAAAATTAGAAACTTGGGACTCATCTTTAATTCTTACCTCTTTCTAAATTCCACATTTAATCAATCAAGTCTTATCTATTCTTCCTTCTAAGTATTTATCTAGTAGTTTTCATTTCTCCTGATTAGAATAGTATGGAGAGGTTAACAAAATACATACTTGTCTGAGTGCCATCTCCAGAGATCCTGATTCAATTAGGCTGGTATAAATCCCAGACACTGAATTAATAATAATAATTTTAAAATTCTAAGAAATGTTGATATTATTGAAAATCACTGCTCTGATTCACTCATTTCTTTCTATCCTATCTTTCCAAATCTTAATGCAAACTAATACAAAGGTTAACGGTATTGTAAACAGTAAATCTCATATAATTAGATCATTGCAATAACATCTTAAGAAGTCTTATTGTTCCTACTCTCACTTCTTTTCTCTTCATCACAGCAGGAAGGCTTTCTTTCTTTTGTAATGCATATCTAAGTACGAAATGCCTATGCTTAATGCCCTTTAGTTACCTCCTGCTACACATAGGTTAATGACTTCAACTTTATACACAGTTTGAAACAACAGGTATACTTTATTTTTTTCCTGTCTTGTGCAAGGATTTGTGCATGTCAGTCCTTCAATCTGGATTGCTGGTGCCCTCTCTTCAAGTTTCTTTGCCTTACTAACTGCTAGACAAAGTTGTCTCTCCTGTTTTATATATCCATTCTACACTCTCTCCTTTTCCTGCACATTGCACAGCGCTCATCACACAGAGTCTACTTGTCTTGTGGATAGTGATATTAGCAAACAGTTATTGAGCACTTACAATGTGCTAAGCACAATGCTGAGTGCTTCAAAAACACAATCTCCTGTTAATACAAAAGAATGCTATAAAAGATGTACTGTAAATATTTCCATTTTAAAGATGAGTAAACTGAGGTCCAAAAAGATTAACTATTTTCTGCAAGATTTTACGGTGAGTAAATTGTAGGTTATAACTTAAACTCAGGACATTTTACTTCAGAGCACACCCTCATCAGCCCCAAACTGAAGTGCCCAATTATGCACATTTTAAACTAACTTTTTTTTAATCAAAAGCTTTATTGAGGTATAATTGATATGCAAAAGAATGGCACATATTTAATGTATACAATTAGATGAAATTAGAATTTCATTCCCTCATGAAACCATCACTAAAATTAAGATGATAAACATATCCATCACCTCCTCCAAAAGTTTCCATCTCTTCGTTTTCATTTTTGTTTTTGTTTTGCAGTAAGAAAACTTAACATAAGACCTACCCTCTTAAATTTTTTAGGTCCACAATACACTACTGTTAACTATAGGCACTATGTTGTACAGCAGATGCCCAGAATGTATTAATGTTGCATAACTGAAACTTTATATTCATTGAACAATTCCTATTTCTCTCTTTACCCAGACTCTGGCAACCACCACTTTACTCTTTGCTTCTATGAGTTTGACTGTTTTAGGTATCTCATATACATGGCATCGTGCAATATTTGTACTTCTCTAATTGGCTTCTTTTACTTTTGTAATATCCTCCAGGTTCAACCATGACGCCACAGAAAGCAGGATTTTCTTCTTTTATAAGGATGAATAATATTCCATTGTATGTGTATACCACATTTCCTTTTTTTTTTTTTTTTTTTTAGTCACCCAGGATGGAGTGCAATGGCAAGATCTGGGCTCACTGAAAGCTCCGCCTCCCAGGTTCAAGTGATTCTCCTGCCTCAGCCTCCCGAGTAGCTGGGATTACAGGTGCCTGCCAGCACAGCTGGCTAATTTTTTGTATGTTTAGTAGAAACGGGGCTTCACCATGTTTGGCAGGCTCGTCTCAAACTCCTGACCTTAGGTGATCCACCCGCCTCAGCCATACCACATTTCTCTATCCATTTATCCATTGATGGGCATTAGGTTTTTTGCACATATTGACTATTACGAATAATGCTGCAATGACCATGGGAGTACAGATAACTCTTCAGTATCCTAATTATTTTGTATATATACCCAGAAGTAGGGTTGTTGGGTCGTATGGTAGTCCCATTTTTAATTTTTTGAGGAACCTCTATAATGTTTTCTGGAATAGTTGCCTCATTTTGCATTCCCACCAAAAATATACAAGGGTTCCAGTTTTGCCACATCCTTGTAAACACTTATCTTTTATTTATTTTTTTGATAATAGCCATCTTAACAGGTATATGGCCACATCTCATTATAGTTTTTATATGCATTTCTCTGAAGATTAGTGACATTCAGCACTTTTTTATATACCTTGTTAGCCATTTGTATGTCTTCTTCAAGGAAATTTCTATTCAAGTCCTTTGCCCATTTCTTGAAATTGGTTTATTTGTTTTTGTTTTGTTTTGTTTCTGCTATTGAGTTGTAGGAGTTCCTTACAGTTTCGGAAATTAATCACTTGTCCAGATATGTGGTTTGCAAATAGTTTCTCTTATCCCATAAGTTGACTTTTTATTCTCTGATTTTCTTAGCTGTGCAGAAGTTTTTTTAGTTTAATGTCTTTCCACTTGTCCATGTGCTTTTGGGGTCATAGCCAACAAATCATTGCCAAACAAAACACCATAAAATCATTGATGTGATTTTTGGAATTTTGTTAAATATTGTTTTTCACAGAAATTTTGTGTTAATCAGTAAAGTCAAAAGTAAAAGTCTAATGATCCTAGTTTATTATCAATAATTAACAAAATTACTTGCATTAAATATCACTGGGCCCTAGAACACATTGCATACTAAACCAAATTAATATCAGCCATAATCCTAAATAAATGCATCTGTACTGTTGTCTTTCAGTACAGTTATCCTATGTTTACAATAATTACTAAGATAAAAATGCTGAATATCATAAATGTATTGTTGTCTTTACTTTCTCTTATTAAGCAATGTCAGCTCCAAAGCACAATCAGCAATTGAGCAGTAATGGGTTTGCCCAAGAAAGCCCAGAGTTATAATGCAGATGTTAAGTGTGCACTGTTACCAGATTGAGTTAAAGCAAAAGCTTCTAGATATCTGACTATGTGAGCACCACCACCTACCAAAAATATCCATACATTTTATTATTTGGGAAGTATGCTAAGTGCCTTGGATACTTTGCCTCATTTCATACAACAACATTAAGGTAAGTACCATTATGATAATCTATATCTTACAGTTATAGATAGCAAATAAATACTGAATAACTTATTCAAAATCACACAGCTAGCAACTAGCAGAGCTAGAGCCAAAATCCAGAACTCCTAACTTAAAACGTCATGCTTATGTTGACCATGTCGTACCTAATTCTATAGAACATATGAGCTCTGGATGGTTTGGTGAACAGATGGGAAAAGACAGTCTTTATTGAAGATATTGGGAGTGTGTGGAATTTATAAATACCTGAAGGTGAATGGTAACAGAGTGAAAATTTTTTAGCATAAAGATTAAGAATATAGAAGTTGGCTAGAAATTGGTTTCCTGCAGAGCTTAAAGGTAGATCTAAATTCAACTGACATTTTCATATGCTCTCTTGTAGAGTTATGTATATATTCTATCTCTGCAAGAAATATCTGACCTAATTAAGGTCAGGGATCATTTGTTTCCCTTTGCATCCTACTATGTAGCTACTTGATTTACACTCTTGCTACAGGAGGTCAGAGAAATTAGTTCATGCCATGCCCTAGATGTAGAAGCTGTGAGAAAAAATGAATGGCAGATATGCATGCTTTGCTGGAACCAGAACCATGGAAGAATTCAATGAGCAATGGTGTAGGCAGCTTTTATATATAGAAAATCCATTCCTATGCTTTTAATTAAAACTTAACTGGACAGTGGTGTACTGATTCTGATGTTTTATTATCATGAGTTCTAGGAAATATAGTCTTAAATATCTTTACTGATTTTTTAAGAGTCCTGGTTTTCCTTAGTTTGCTTGCACCTGCGCCTCATATAATGACTTTTGTTTTCATAGGCAAATTTGCCATTGTTCCCTCCCTCCATGCAATTAAGCACAGAAGTTGATAAGTAAGGATTAATGAGGTATTTTTAAAGTAGCTTTATATTTTTGGTGAAATAAATAGTTTGAGAAACGATGTTCAGAACAAATAGACAAATACAATACTGTTGTGATTCTACTGAAATTTTCAAAGTTTATTTCATCAACTCATCTAAATATGCCTTCATTTTAGTCACCTTCCATTATCCTGAATTTTGAAAGGATGGATATTATGATTCTTGATTAGTATGTGTTGAGGAAGGTATATATGTTTAATAATAATAAAGGCATGTTACTATTGAAGCCTTGTTACCCTTTGTTTCCTCAAGTGTCTCTGCTTTTCCAAATATACCTCAAAGTACCATTTCAACATTCAGAGGACTGTTCTTACAATGTAATGATTAACACCTACTCATTGTTCTGTCATCACTTTCAAAATGGAAACCAACTCACTTGAGATTGATAAGTATGTGAGCAGAGATCATGATTAAGTTTTAGCCACATAAAGCATCATGCTGCATTGGTATAAATACCTTTGAATATATTCTTATGAAAAATAATATCTAAGAAACTTCTAGAACATAATAGAAAAAAGACTTCATATGGTAATGGATTCATTTGCCTTGCAACTACTATTTTAAAATTCTGCACTTTCTTTACATGTCAGTGCTATTTCTTTTGATGAGTGCTACAACTTTTGGTCAGCTAGCTTGTTCACATTTTCACAGAATTAATTTGTTATTGGTTTATACTTCCCTCCAGCAGGAAATGTACCTATCACAATATCAGGAAAACTGTACAACCAGTATCTAATTAACTTGCAGAAAATTTTAGGCAGCACTTTTTTGAGCAACATTTTTCATAGGCAGGGCTATCAAACATTTTAATATTTGTTCTCAACTCATTCAGAACATGAGCAAAATAATCACCCACTTTGATTTACAGGAATTTGCTTTCAGAACAGGAACTTCATCCAAGACATAGGTTTCCAAATGCATTTCCAATTCTTATTTAGTAGGAGGAACAGAAGACCCCATACCTTATCAGCAATAAATTAATCTCCTGTTAAACTTGCTGCTAAACAAGGAGCTACAGTGCTATTAAAATCCAATTAAACATGCATCGCATTTGATAGATATAATTAGAACAAGTGTAGAGAGTAAATGGCTCCAAGCACCGTAGCTGAAAGAGCTCTAAGATCAGTGTTAAAAGGGAAAATAATAGACCATATGTTGGGGATTTTATTTCTGCCATGATGCCTTCTTTATTGTTGTCATTTTATTTATTACCTTTTAGCTATTGTTATAATTTCTCTAACTTAATGGTAAAGGATTGTTTTGCTTTCACATTTGCTTCCACTAATAAGGATATTGTGTCTCCTTTCATGGGGTAAATTAGACATTTTGGTAATAAAATAGTGGATTTTGCAATAATATCCTAAAATTGTAGCACTTAAAATATTTTTAAATCATTTTTTCAGGTTTTTAATATGCATTCCTCATTGCATCTTACAACTGATGTATGAATCTTTCTAATTGTCTATCTCACAAGGATGTAATTATTAGGAATTGCCAACCTAGACACTGCAAGATGTCATTGACATCCTTATATCCTCATCCATTCTCCCACAGTAGCTGTAACAATATCTTTGCTGAACCCCTCTCACTAGTTCTTAAAAATAATGTGTGCTCTTTGTACCCTGCTTTTGCTAATCAAAATATAGGAGTATTTTTGGACTTTCATGTGACTATCCAAAAAAAAATCTCCCCTTATATCAGGGTTAAAATGAACTATTCTAAGCAGAGCTGTGTCCAATGCACAATATATTTTGGTAAAGGATGACAAGTACTGTAAATGTAACCAGGTAGAACATAAACAGAATATTAAACATAGGTTTACTTGCACTGACTTGATAATGTTAAAATTGAATATTGAGATAATGAATATTATACTGTGAAACATCAGGGACAAATCAAGGAGGATGATGCTTAAACGTTTTCATGCCTACGTCCTGAATGGTATTGCCTAGGTTTTCTTCTAGGGTTTTTATGGTTTTAGGTCTAACATTTAAGTCTTTAATTCATCTTGAATTAATTTTTGTATAAGGTGTAAGAAAGGGATCCAGTTTCAGCTTTCTACCTATGGCTAGCCAGTTTTCCCAGCACCATTTATTAAACAGGGAATCCTTTCCCCATTGCTTATTTTTGTCAGGTTTGTCAAAGATCAGATGGTTGTAGATATGCGGTATTATTTCTGAGGGCTCTGTTCTGTTCCATTGATCTATATATCTGTTTTGGTACCAGTACCATGCTGTTTTGGTTACCGTAGCCTTGTAGTATAGTTTGAAGTCAGGTAGTGTGATGCCTCCGGCTTTGTTCTTTTGGCTTAGGATTGACTTGGTGATGTGGGCTCTTTTTTTGTTCCATATGAACTTTAAAGTAGTTTTTTCCAGTTCTGTGAAGAAAGTCATTTGTAGCTTGACAGGGATGGCATTGAATCTATAAATGACCTTGGGCAGTATGGCCATTTTCATGATATTGATTCTTCCTACCCATGAGCATGACATAGGCATGGGCAAGGACTTCATGTCTAAAACACCAAAAGCAATGGCAACAAAAGCCAAAATTGACAAATGGGATCTAATTAAACTAAAGAGATTCTGCACAGCAAAAGAAACTACCATCAGAGTGAACAGGCAACCTACAGAATGGGAGAAAATTTTTGCAACCTACTCATCTGACAAAGGGCTAATATCCAGAATCTACAATGAATTCAAACAAATTTACAAGAAAAAAACAAACAACCCCATCAAAAAGTGGGCGAAGGATATGAACAGACACTTCTCAAAAGAAGACATTTATGCAGCCAAATAACACATGAAAAAATGCTCATCATCACTGGCCATCAAAGCAATGCAAATCAAAACCACAATGAGATACCATCTCACACCAGTTAGAATGGCCATCATTAAAAAGTCAGGAAACAACAGGTGCTGGAGAGGATGTGGAGAAATAGGAACACTTTTACACTGTTGGTGGGACTGTAAACTAGTTCAACCATTGTGGAAGTCAGTGTGGCGATTCCTCAGGGATCTAGAACTAGAAATACCATTTGACCCAGCCCTCCCATTACTGGGTATATACCCAAAGGATTATAAATCATGCTGCTATAAAGACACATGCACACATATGTTTATTGCGGCACTATTCACAATAGCAAAGACTTGGAACCAACCCAAATGTCCAACAATGATAGACTGGATTAAGAAAATGTGGCACATATACACCATGGAATACTATGCAGCCATCAAAAAGGATGAGTTCATGTCCTTTGTAGGGACATGGATGAAACTGGAAACCATCATTCTCAGCAAACTATCGCAAGGACAAAAAACCAAACACCGCATGTTCTCACTCATAGGTGGGAGTTGAACAATGAGAACACATGGACACAGGAAGGGGAACATCACACTCCGGGGACTGTTGTGGGGTGGGGGGAGGGGGGAGGGATAGCATTAGGAGATACACCTAATGTTAAATGACGAGTTAATGGGTGCAGCACACCAACATAGCACATGTATACATATGTAACAAACATGCACATTGTGCACATGTACCCTAAAACTTAAAGTATAATAATAATAAAATTTAAAAAAAATGTTTTCATGTGTCCCTTCTCATTTGTTAAGTGTCAGCTCATTTTTACCTGTTAAGTTTTATAACACCAAAACAATGTTTCTTAAATTTTCTGCTAATTGCTGTCTCCACTTCAAGGCCACATATAGTTAAGTCTTGGAACAATTAACAGCTTATATCTTCATGGACGCATTGCTTAGAAAAAAAATGAACCGAAAGAAACAGAATTCGAGAGTCTGGAATTTAGGACTGGTGCATCATGTTTCTCGCTTTTTAAATCTTTTCTGTTTCTCTGTAATTGGCTTCCTTCTCCCTTACCGGATGGATTATTCTCTAGGCAAAAAGAGCCACTGGCAGCTCTCAAGTCATTCCAGCATAGCTAACCCAAAGGAGGAAAATATGTTTTCCTATCAGCTGCATAGGGACAGGAATCAGATTGTCCCTATTTGGCTCAAGTTACACAATTGCCCTGATTATGCTTAGCTCATACCATGTCCTATGCCCACTAGTGGTCGAGAAGGAGGATTCCATTACTAGAAGTTGGGTTGTGGGCAGGAATAAATGTGCTAGGTAGACAGGAAAAGTAGTAATATCAGGTCTATATAAGAAGCTGCTGCCAGCTAGTCTTTGAGCTGCCCTGCCTTCACAGACTTTCCCTATGGGCATGGTTCCTGCATGGCCACAGGCTGATAGCTTCTTAAAAACTTGTAGTGCATAGTTGACAGACCCTTCCTGATTCCTGAAGTGTGAGAGAAAGTGAAAAGAAGTTAATCTGTTTTATGGGGATTTCTGGCTTTCTCATGGGATTTTTGTCTTTTTCTATTCTTTTTTTTCATTGCTCTCCATAGAGCACTTTTTGCTATACTGTTATATCCTATAATTTCCTCTGTATGTCTGTCTTCCTCTGCGACATAGTCCTATAATAAACCTGGACTGTTTACAAATGTACAGTTATTTGCATGGCTTCACCATGCAAAATATATAAAAAGTGAAAATGTATTTATCTGAAATAATTTAGGTGAAGATATATTCATATTAGGCTTTCTTAACATTATTATTCTCCAAAATCTCATATACATACAGTGTCTTTTAAGTCTTTGGATTCCATCAAAGTTCCCTTGAGGGGGCATGTCAAAATATTGGGAGCTTTAGAAATATAAATACACAATGTGAAATTTTAAGAACTATCAAATAATTTATATTTTATATAATTACTTAATAGAATAATTAAGTAGACTCACATACTTAAAAGCAGTAATTCATTTTGAGCTAACTTGCTTTTAATAAATACTTGATTCAAAAATACCTTTAAGACTCTGTTGACCCTGTAGCTGATCCATTGTTTATTAACTCTGTATAGAATTTTTATATCATAAAGATATTTGTATTATGAAATTTGGGTACTTTATGATGATCTGTGTTTTATAGCATCAGAAATATGAAAGAATAAAGTTATCAGAAATAAACTTACCTGTTAAAAGCAAATGTGCATTCATTTATCAAATTATTTTGGAATTATATACTAAGAATTGGCAAATGCTGATGGATTTTGGATTTAAAGAAAAGTATGAAATTTATTTACATTTTATTCTGCAGTTTTATTCATTTATTTACATTTATCAGATGTGACCCTCTTTTAAAAAAATACATATTATTTCTAAAGTAGAATGGAAAATTTTAAATCACGGAGCAGCACAATGTTTAAAAAGCTAAATAATGAGAACACATGGACACAAAGAGGGGAACAAAAGAAACAGGGGCCAACAGGAGGGTGGAGGATAGAAAGAGGGAAAGGACCAGGAAAAAAAACTAATGGGTATTAGGTTTTACTACCTCAATGATGAAATAATCTGTACAACAAACCCTGATGACATGATTTTACTTATATAACAAACCTGCACATGTACCCTTGAACTTAAAATAAGTTTAAAATAGTATTTGAAAACAATTTACATCAAACCTAAGACCTTAATTTCTAAACTGATAGAGATATTAATCCATTTTAAGAGACATAAATCAAATTTTACTTCCACCCTAGCCATATAAGTAGAAACGTGAGCTTAAGGAAAAGCAGTTGTGCAAATCACATGTGAAATTAGGCATGCTGGTTTTTTTTTTTTAATTTTACTTTAAGCCCTGGGATATATGTGCAGAATGTGCAGGTCTGTTACATAAGTATACATGTGTCAGGTATGCTGTCAAGCTAAAAGTAAAATTTGTAATATTTACTATTAAAAATTATTGTTTCAGTAACCAAAACAGCATGGTACTGGTACAAAAACAGATACATAGTCCAATGGAACAGAATAGAGAACTCATAAAATAAGACAGCACAACTACAACTATCTGATCTTTGACAAACCTGACAAAAACAAGCAATGGGGAAAGTATTCACTATCTAATAAATGGTGCTGGGAAAACTGGCTAGCCATATGCAGAAAATTGAAATTGGACCTGTTCCTTGTACCTTATACAAATATTATCTCAAGATGGATGAAAGAATTAAATGTAAAACCCCAAACTGTAAAAAGCCCTAAAAGAAAATCTAGGCAATACTATTCAGGACAGAGGCCTGGGAAAAAAATTCATGATGAAAATGTCAAAAGCAATCGCAAAAAAAAAAAATTGACAAATGGGATCTAATAAAACTAAGACCTTCTACAAAAAAAAAAAAAAAAAAAAAAAAAAAAAAACTATCATCAGAGTGAACAGACCCTACAGAACGGGAGAAAATTTTTCAATCTATCCATCCGACAAAGGTCTAATATCCAGACTCTACAAGGAAATTAAACAAATTTACAAGAAAAAATCGAACAACCCCATTAAAAAGTGGGTAAAGGATGTGAACAGACGCTTCCGAAAAAAGACATTTATGCGGCCAACAAACATGAAAAAAAACCTCAACATGATTGATCATTAGAGAAATGCAAATCAAAACCACAATGAGATACCATTTCACACCAGTCAGAATGGCAGTTTTTAAAGTCAAGAAACAACAGATGCTGGTGACTATATAGTAGTCCATACTCTCAGTACAATATATTTTACTCAATTACTTGTTGTTCCTTACTTTTCTTCATGTTTTTACTACTTTAGAGTTATGATTACTACGGTTATTTTTATCCTCTACCTTTGATTATTTCATTGAGCTACATTGCTAGAAATTGATTAAAAGAGTAAAACATTGAAGGCATAGAGACAATTTTAAGACTTTTATTATACATTGGCAATATGGTATCAAGAAAAATTTGTAAAGTTGAATTTTTTCCTTGCTTTTAAGCCGAGAAAAGCCTCTATGACTGCCATCAGTTATTTGTTTACAAAAATAGTTAATATATTATCTATAAATTCTTATATGGAAAAGTATCACAACCTTCTTTAAGTAAAGTAGTTTTCAAATGAAATTTGTAATTGTCTTATTAACTCCAATATTAGCATATAAAAAATAAGTTTTAAAACCCAGGTATTTGGTGAGTAGAACATTTTGTTTATGAATGAATATAAGGGAGAATTGGATAATGAAAAGAGCACAGAAGGGCCAGGCATGGTGGCTTACACCTGTAATCCCAGCACTTTGGGAGTCTGAGGCAGGTGGATCACCTGAGGTCAGGTGGTTCAAGACCAGCCTGGCCAACATGGCAAAACTCTGTCTCTGCTAAAAATACAAAAATTATCTGGGCATGGTGGGGCACACCTGTAATCCCAGCTACTCAGGAGGCTGAGGCAGGAGAATCACTTGAACCTGGGAGACAGAGGTTGCAATGAGCTGAGATCACACTACTGCACTCCAGCCTGGGTGGCAGAGTGAGACTGTGTCTCAAAATAAATAAATAAATAAAAATAAAAATAAATAAAAGGAAGAAAAAGAAAAAAAAAGAGCATAGGACTACTATCATTAATTTTCACTCTTATCTATCAGTTCCTGTCAATACTCAGCATTTAGAATGACCTATTATTCCCTCTCTCTGGGACAAGTGGACTAATACTCAGCTGTTTATGTGTTGCTACTATGGAAGTAACAGGTGTTTATAGTTGTCCATTCTGATTTGTTAGGGCCCATGCTATTTATGTTTTTATTTTTATTTATTTTCGAGACAGAGTCTCACTGTGTTGCCCAGGCAGGAGTGCAGTGGCATAATCTGGGATCACTGCAACCTCCACCTCCTGGGTTCAATGGCTCTCCTGCCTCAGTCTCCCGAGTAGCTGGGATTACAGGCACGTGCCACTATGCGTGGCTAATTTTTGCACTTTTAGTAGAGACGGGGTTTCACCATGTTGGCAAGGCTGGTCTTGAACTCCTGACCTCAAATGATCCACCCCCTCGGCCTCCCAAACTGCTGGGATTAGCAGCGTGAGCTACTGCGCCCAGCCAGCACCCAGGCTATTTAGATTTTGACCTCCTTCCAATCAGCCAGGGTGAACTTTTAAAAATATAAACAACACGACATGCTTTCACTGCTGAAATTTTTCCAATGGCTTTCCAGGTCACTTGGAATAAACTCTATACCCATTGCTATATCTTACAAGACCTTCAGGATCCATCCACAACATGCTAAACATGATTCTGATTCATAACCTTTTGCTTTTATTTTTCCTTTTGCCAGGATTGCTTTTCTCCCAGCTGTTTATATGGCTTTCTGCCACACCTAATCGATGTCTTTTCTCAAATTCCACTTTCTCCATGAGGTTTTTCTTATTCATCTTTTCTAAGATAGTAGCCTCCCCACAATCATTCTCTCTTTCCCAGATTCCTTCTTTTTCACTTTCTTTGCCAATACTTGACATTATACACTTATTTACGCATTTGGTTACTGTTTGTCTTTCTTACTAAAATGCAAACTCCATTAGGTCAGGGACTTTATGTTTGTTTACATCTTAATCCTTAGTGCTCGGAGCACACCCAGCATATGGTGGGTTTTCAATAAATATTAGTTACAATGATGAATATTTAAATCCGTATGTTCAAAAAGATAGTTAACCCATCTAAAGTTCAGTTTTCTCATTAGCAAAATTGGTATAATTATGGCAACATCTACTCCACTAAGATTTAATTATAATCAAGTAATACAACGAATATGAAAGTACTTGAAAATTGCAAAGAACAATTGTCGTTTTCTGAGAAAATAAAAATCTTTTTGAAGGCAAATCTTTACTAACTACATTGGGTTTTCTACTTTTTCTTCTTATTATAATCTGAGAAGATTTTCTTCTTTCTCAGTATCAAGAAGTGGTAGAATATTATAATTTAATTAATGCTAGATCATAAAATAAGTACAGCACTGATAATTCATACATATTCTCATGAAAGCTACATCATCAATCACAGAAAGGAAAATTAATAAAGTAATCATAGACACCTTTACAAGGCTTTAAATAACTGTAAAGTTAGAAACGTTGCAGTATAGCCTAGTAGAACCAGCTAAATAAACTTTAATAAGAAAGTATTTTTCAATAATTTTTCAACTAGCCCCATTATGTAACTATTACTTCTGAAAACTATGGTACCTATAGTTCTCTGTAAATAGGAGGTTTATGCCAAAAGAATAAAAATTAAAATTAAAATGTCAGTCTATAGTGTAACTGCTAAGTTTCATCACTGTAAGTCAAACCCTTATGAAATTATTCATTTTGTGAATCAATTCCTCTAATAAACAATGAACTATTTATTAATAAAACATATAATAGCTATTCTGGCATAGAAACTTTAAAGTTGTTTCTTAAAGTGTTTTAAATACTGTATCTCAGGGAACAAATAAAATGATAGAGATCTAGCCATCTTGGGGATAAAGGCTCCACCTACCTCTTATGTAGAAGTTAAGCCAATTTGCTGGCTTAAATAACTTAAACTCAATGTAACTTCTTGGCAGAGCACATATTCCCTAAATTAATGTATCTTCATATTTGTCTTCTATTTAAATTCATATTTGGGTCCAAAAAGTAAAGCTTTTAAAATAACTCATATATTTCTAGTTCGCTATATAATAGAAACGTAAAAAAGAAGATAATCTTTTCAAAGATAAAAATTATTTTCTAGCCTTAAACTCATTTATGTTATTTACTTTCATGTAAAATAGCTATTATTCAAAATACTTAGATATAACATCACATAATTTGTGGCACCTATAAAACCCAACAGACTTTTTCCTGGAACAATAAACATTAATTATTTTAAATTTAAGTACATCGAATGTTGCGATGACAATAAAAGATGAATTACAATTATGTTTCTGATATTGGCAATTATTTAGAATGACAACTAATGCAATACCAATAAAAATTTTTCTTTATCAATTTAAAGCTGTGTCCGGAATTGGTGGGGTTTTGGTCTCCCTGACTTCAAGAATGAAGCCGCGGACCCTCGCAGTGATGATACAGTTCTTAAAGATGGTGTGTCCGGAGTTTGTTCCTTCTGATGTTTGGAGGTGTCGGAAGTTTCTTCCTTCTGGTGGGTTCATGGTCTCGCTGGCTTCCTGAAGCCGCAGACCTTCACAGTCAGTGTTAGCCCTTAAAGGCAGCGCATCCCGAGTTGTTTGTTCCTCTCACTGGGTTCGTGGTCTTTTGCTGGCTTCAGGAGTGAAGCTACAGACCTTCATGGTGAGTGTTACAACTCTTAAAAGTGGCACAGACCCAGAGTGAGAAACAGCAAGATTTATTGCACCAAGCACAACAGAAGAAAATCACGGGAACAGGACCGGAGGACGTTGTAGCTGCTGGGGCGGGTGTCCTGCTTTTATTCCCTTATCTGGCCCCACCCACGTTCTGCTGATTGGTGCATTTTACAAAGAGCCGATTGGTCCATTTTACAGAGAGCTGATTGGTCCGTTTTGACAGAGTGCTGATTGGTGCGTTTACAAACGTTTAGGAAGACACAAAAGTTCTCCAAGTCCACACCCGATTAGCTAGACACAGAGTGCTGATTGGTGCATTTACAAACCTTTAGCTAGACAGAGAGTGCTGATTGGTGCACTTACAATCCTTTAGCTAGACAGAAAAGTTCTCCAAGTCCTGACCCAACCCAGAAGTCCAGCCAGCTTCACCTCTCACTGGCACTGGGCAAAGGACTTGCGGGGCACTCTAGCAGCCCAGAGGGAGCTCCTCCCAGACAATCAAGAGGAAAAGAGGGGAAGCGAGAAAGAGACGCAGACCTGCTATGGTGGCCAAGAATCCCGCGAAGAGGGAAGGGCAGTCCACTCACTGGATTCAGCCTCCCATCAAGCCCAGCAGGCGCTGGCCAGCCGCACCAAATGCGGGGCTTGTGGAACCCGTGCCAGCCCGCGAGCGCCACGCAGGTGCCTCTCTCTTCACACTTCCCCAAGAGCAAAGGGAGCGGGCTCCGGCCTTGGCCAGCCCCAGAGAGGGGCCCTCATAGCGTAGGGCGGGCTGAAGGGCTCCTAGAACACAGCCAGAGAAGACGCTGAGGCGGAGGACGCACCAAGAGCGAGCGAGGGCTGCTAGCACTTGTCACCTCTCAAACCCATCAATATGGTAATTGATATAATTTCAAAATATGGCTATGTATTGAGTGTATTTTCAATTAATTGATTTACACTTTAAGCTATGATTTCCACCTAATAATTAGGAAGAATGTCAACCCTTTAGAAAAGAGAAAATGAAAATATATTTATATAATTTCAAAGGAGAATTACCAAATTTGAGTTTATTTCCTTTCTGTAAGCAGCACTCCAGTGACACCATGAGAGGGAAAAATATCCATTTTCAAACCTACTGAGAAGTTTCAGTGGCCATGCTCAAGTGTTTCATACTAGATCTTAGATTACAAACTTTTCTGCACAAATAGCAATGTAATAATAGCATAATTATATATGTAAGGAAAAATTGAAAATAAGTATTAATACTTACATGTTAATATGCTTATGGTTAAGCATGATGGTTTTAGGGACAGGTAAAGAAAAGATACATTATAAGCATATACTGGTGCTCACAGCTCTGAGAGCCAATGAGTTACTTGTTTTATATCCTTAAACTAATAAACTTCAGTAAATTATTGTCTATTTCTTCTTACATAGGGCCTCAGATGGAATTTTGTTATATCTAATTTTCCTCATTAATTGATAATATTATAGGAAAATCCCATGACTTTTGGCAGTAAATGGTAAAGATGCAAAACTGTGGGTTATTGATCTAGAATATGAGCATTCTAAGTCTGATATGTCAGATGAAATGCAGGCTGTTTTAAAATTGTAAAATGGATGGCATTTTGGGGTAAAGTGGAAAATATATCTGTTACAAAGGGTCTGACTCCAGTTTTCATGTTTGTCTGCTAACAGCTTTTAAACCTACCCTTTTCACTTCCCCTTATACCCCACATCTGGCAAAACTGATACAAACTTACAGCTGCTCTCTCAGTTGGCACGGGAGAGAAGTTTAAACCATGTGCAAAAATGGCCACACCCCTAATCACAACGGAAAACCCCAGGCCAATCACTTTTCCTTGCTCTCTCCAGTCATTTTCAGACCTACTTGGAATCATCCTGCTCTCCCCCAGAAAATCTCATTATGTAATAAAATGCTTCATACCCTCTTGATGTATGTGTGCTATCACCAGGCTTGCCATCCAAACCAAATTGTTGGTAAGGATCCATCTTACTCCTTCATGTCACGCGCGTCTGTGTGAAGAGACCACCAAACAGGCTTTGTGTGAGCAATAAAGCTTTTTAATCACCTGGGTGCATGCGGGCTAAGTCTGAAAAGAGAGTCAGCAAAGAGAGTTAGGGGTGGGGCAGTTTTATAGGATTTGGGTAGGTAGTGGAAAATTGCAGTCAAAGGGGGTGTTCTGTTGCAGGCAGGGTCAGGGGTCACAAGGTGCTCAGTCGGGGAGCTTCTGAGCCAGGAGAAGGAATTTCACAAGGTAACGTCATCAGTTAAGGCAGGAACCGGCCATTTTCACTTCTTTTGTCATTCTTCAGTTGCTTCAGGCCATCTGGATGCATACCTCCAGGCTTGGGCTCAGAGGCCTGACACTTTAGAGTGGCTTTAGAATTCTCTCTTGTCTTTGTGGAAGGGTTTCTTCATCTGGATGTTCTCTTTCTTGCTTTCTTTAGGTGACTAATTCTAAACACCCAGGATTTCTCTCAGTGGTGCATCTTACACAGATATACCCCAAGGTTGATCTCAAGCAACAGTCACATATGTGACTCCAGTTTTGTTGTTTGTTTTGTTTTGTTTTGAGACAGGGTCTCACTCCCTCACCCAGACTTGAGTGTAGTGGAGAGATTTCGGCTAACTGCAACCTCTGCCTCCCAGGTTCAAGCAATTGTCCTGCCTCAGCCTCCTGAGTAGCTGGGATTACAGGTGCGCACCACTACTGCCTGGCTAATTTTTGTATTTTTAATAGACTACGGGTTTCACCATATTGGCCAGGTTGGTCTCGAACTCCTGACCTCAAATGATCCACCCACCTTGGCCTCCTAAAGTGCTGGGATTACAGGCGTGAGCCACCGCGCCTGGCTGTGACTCCACTTTAATGACAGTAGATATGCTCTGGTGCAGAATTTAAAGTTTCTTAATTATTTGTGAATATGTAGATACAAAAGATATGTTTACCTTAAAATGTAAGTATTTATGTATTAAAGTACACAATTTTTAAGTCTGACCACTTATGTATAGCTCCACCAACAATTTCAGAACTACTTTCTGTGTAGATTACTCAGTGCTTTCCTTGTGTCTCCTAAAGGCAGTCATTTCCACCAGGATTTGATATGTCTCATAGGATACTCAAGGTGGAAATATATGCACTTTGAAATTAGAAAAGAATTTTAAAAAATAGCTAATAGAAAGAAAAGAATTGGTAAATGTTGGTGGCTCATGCATGTAATCCCAGCACTTCACGAGGCCGAGGCGGGTGAATCATTTGAGGTCAGGAGTTCGAGACCAGCCTGGCCAACCTGGTGTCTACTAAAAATACAAAAATTAGCCAGGTGGTAGTGGTGTGCACCTGTAATCCCAGCTACTCAGGAGGCTGAGGCAGGAGAATTGCTTGAACCTGGGAGGCAGAGGTTGCAGTTAGCCGAATTTCAGAGACACAAGTATTTGGGCATGTCATCTTTTTGAGTTTGTTCATGTAATCAATGACCTATCTATGCAACCAACGTATAGAACATTCCTTCCCAAAAATCATTGGCAAATTTATAACAAAGCAATGTTTTCTCTCAAAGAAAATGTTAAAAAGTCATGAAATAATAATTAACACAGTTAATTATAGAAGTACTTAATTAAGACATCTTCTTTTGATTTTAAGTTACTCTAGTGAAGAAAGCAGGTAGCATACCAGTAATAGTGTATAAATTGTAATTGTTAATGATGATTCTGATGCAATTGTTCTTATGGAAAGCTAGGACAGCATTGAACATGGACTTTGAAGACATGCAGACCCGAACTACAATCTTCATTGACTAGGTGTGACACAGCAAACAAGCTACTATTCCTCTCTTGTTTTTCTCACCTGCAAAATGGAATAATAACATTGAATTCCCATGGCCGTTGAAAGGATTACTGTACTTGACACAGAGCCCATAATAATAGCTATTGTTTCTATATTCACCCATATTTTGCTCAGTGGAAATCACTTATTTGCATTTTTGTCTCCATTACTACATTGAAAGCTCCTTGTGGATAAGCATTATGTCTTTTCATCACTATATTCCTAGCAAAAATCATTCCATGAATATCTTGGGCCATCCATAAATGTAAGAGGCCTTAATTATTTATAATGTTGGTGATGTCAAACCAATCATACTCTTACTTTTTTGACTACCTGCAGTATTGTTGCTGCAATTTTCCTACAATTGTGTATCAGATTTACTAGGAAGCTTTATTTTTACTTCACATTCTGTTATCTACCTCATTACTGTAAAATATGTACAACAGTAACTGTAGTAATTTCTTTGTGGTATAAATAACCAATAGAAAAAAAAGTGAGTCTATTGTTTTACATAACAATGGACCATCAACTAAAAAGTCAGATGGTCAAGATACTCTCTAAATTACTGTAAGTGAAATACAAATTAACAACTTAAACAGTAACATTTGCGTTGTAAACTACATTATTAGGCCAATTCGTTTTATACGTGAAAAGCTTTAATGTAAAGTTTATGAATGTTGCCTACATAGCAGTATTTTTGGAACAATGTTACTTAAAGCCAGTTTTTGAAGAGTAATTTGGGTAGTAGTTCAAATAAAATTGTAGAAAACATTGGCTTTCCAAGATCATCTGCCCTCATTTTAATCCGAGGTAAATTATTTAAACATTTTAAAGTGGTGCTTGATAAAATGGCTCCAACAGATTAAAAAGTTAACATATCATAAATATTTATGAAGTACCTATGTCACGCCATAGACTAAGTATAAGGTATAGTCCTGGCCCTGAAAAAATGCACAAACACCTACATAGTTGGCTACAATGTTAGAAATGGATTAATAGAGCTGTGCATTAAGTACTCCAGTATGTGAAAACAGAGGTTCAGAACATTAATCCTGCCATTTGAAAGGAAGAATCAAAGAAGTCATAAGGGGTTTATGCTTGAAATTCATCTTGAAAGATAAATAGAGGTTTGAAAATAAGAACAAATTAGAAATAAAAGAGTATATGCAGCTTTTGGCAATATGAGAAAGAATGTTTTGCTTGGGGAGAATGACAAGTAGTGCATTATGCCTGGAGCATAAAAAAGTGCCAGAGAAGAGAGGTGTGAGATGAGAACAGAAAAGTAGACTGGGATCTCATCATGAAGCACCTTTGTATTTCAAGCTAGAAAGCTTGAATCTTAAACTATAAATTGAACTATAAACTATAAATTGAAACCATAGTATTGAGAATTTTAAGAATAGGATGGATAAAAGCAAATTCACATTTTAGGATATTCTCTGGTTACCGTATGGAGAACGGGTTGCAGTATGGGAAACTGGTAGGCAGAAAGTAACAAAGTGAAGTAATAGTGTAGGGAAAAGATGAGATCTGAAACTATGGTAGTAGCAGTTGGGTTGGATATGAGAAAACAGATATGAAAGACATTTAGAACCAGAATTTGTAAGATTTGGTGATAGGCTATGAAAGACAAAAGCTGGTGAAGCAGAGCAGAGATAATCTCGTTTATAGCTTAGGCTAGATGGTACATGTAACATTCTTTACTGCTATTATGTTATAGTATCTATGGTCTTCCAAGAACATGGAGGCTGTCATTTGTGCGAAGGTGTGGCCACATGACTTACTTTAGCTAATGACATTCAGGAATTGACATGTCTACTTCCAACTGGAAGCTTTAGAAACCAGAGTTTGACTGTCCACACTCTCTCTTTCCCTTTGCCACATAGTGCCTAATAATGTAATAGTGGCTGCTCCCATAGCCTGGGTACTTGAATACAAAATATACAAAGCAAAATCCCCAGCCATAGCACCCCAGCCATGCTATCTTTTGAATAACGTACTTATGTCTGCAATGTTTTATCACTTAAGGAAACTTCAGTTAGATTTTCATTTTTTATGTTTCATAAAAAAAGTAAACTGCTCTACTCTATACAAAATTTTAATTCCTTCACTTTCCCCTCATTCACAAATCAGTTTTATAGTTCTTATTCTCTTATTAAACCACTGAATTTTTGTTTGTTTTGAGATTTTTTTTGTTGTTATTGTTTTCTACTATAAACTTATCTTGATAATACTAAAGTGATGATGGAATAAAATTTAATTAAAAATAGAATTTGTGGGTTAGATGATGAGGTTAGGAATAGACTTGAGAGATTAAATGTAGGTGATTACATTGGCAGTTGTCAGATTTATGGAGTTAGTTTCTCAAAATTGAAGTGTACGTAGGTGGTGTAAGTGGGTGTTAACCGAAGTCATGGAAGTAGATGTAATTTTACTACTTTTCATTATGAAAAAATAAAGAGTAGTGGAAAAGACTGTTGAGGGCAGAACCTTGAAATACACCAACACTTACTGTGAATTTAGACTTTACCTTGAAGGAAATCGTTTGTCATCAAATGATTTAAATAGAAAAATGACATGATCAGAGCTCTGTGATTGAAAAGCCACTCTGTACCTGAGATAATTGACTAAGAATAAGAATAAACTAGTCATTAATAAATCTCTGCATTCTTTGGTTTAAGTACATATTTATCCAGAAATTGTATCTTTGAATATACATGTTGCTCTTGAACATGTTCTCCTTTGGCTACTCTAAAATTATGCCATAAGCAAACAGTCAGTGTTTGCTACTATAGTAGCAAACTGTAGTTCCTACTATATATCTGATATAATTCTTGGTTTCGTGACTCCTGAACAGACCCAGAGGAGATGCATGTTTTTGAAGAGAAAACAACTCTAAGAGCTACATGTAATTGAAACTAGCATGGGTGTTCTACAGAATACCTCAGAATACATCATCTTATCCTCAGCAATACCATAGTGCTAAACACGTAAAGGACATAAAGGAGAATAAGTTGCAATTGCTAACCTCAAAATAATTACAATCAAGAGAGGGACTGGGACAAAATTGCTGTGAAGATATTTAGTTTTTAAAAAAAATATCTTATTCAAGACTGGTAGGTAATGCCAAAAGGCCACATGGTGCTATCTTTTGAATAACATACTTATGTCTGGAATGTTTTATCACTTAAGGAAACTTCAATTAGATTTCCATTTTTTATGTTTCATAAAAAAAGTAAAGTGTTCTACAAAATTTTAATTCCTTCACCTTTCCCCTCATTCACAAATCAGTTTTATAGTTCTTACTCTCTTGTTAAACTATGTCTAGATGCTAAATTCCAGTAAGAATATATTATCTGCAATGTTTCACTACTTAGCAGTGAAAAATACTAGCAATGGCCAAAGATTCTATTTTGCATTACCCACATAATACAGTAAATTATTTGAGTCTAGGTCAGAAAATACTTTTCATACTTGAGTCATCCAGTTAATAATGAAAAGATTAAGCATATATTTTGAAAGTCAAAAATAATACTATATCAATTGACCTATCACAGCCTGCTGACTCATGGAAGAGTTAGAGGAAATAGACTGTCTGTTATTTGGATGCATAGACACAACAGACAACAAAAAGAAAGGCCAGAAAATATCTCACAAATGGCATAGGAAGGATTTTAACACTAGGGAAGGCTGGTTCTTTAAAATAAATGGGTGATTGCAGAAAGCTGCAGATAGACTGTTGACCTTGTCTCAGTAAATACAGAAGGGGAAAGAAAGAAAAAAGAAACACAAACTATATAGAATGACCTCAAGTTGAATAAAACAGGAAATCCTCTTATCTGAAATTGCCCTGTAATTTCTATTTGAGTGGAGCAAAAGAAAGATATCTATTTCATACTTTATTTTTTCTTTCCAATTTATAACAACCTAATTTCATTTTAAATTAATGCAGCTACAGTAATATTTTTCCTATTATACCCCAGTACACTGTATGGCTGCCTGTTCTATCTTGTAAACAGGTTATGGGTCTGTCACATAAATTGTTATTTTTACTGTAGTTTCTTCTTCTATGTAGTTATAATATAGTTTTTAGAATAACCTACAAATAGTAGCAGTTTTCTGTCCATTAAAACTCTGTGACTATCATTAATTTTATTCTAAATTTTTTTTTTGAATCTAGTATTTGGCCTGCATATGTATTTGAATCAGAATATAAAACAGATACCTTATGAAAAACAGAAAGAAATTGAAATAAATATAATGAGTCTGAACATGTACTAATGCAATATATGATATTACTACATAGCAACTCTTTTTTCAGTTAAACCCTAAATTTAAAAAAATTAAATATATTACAGCTGTATCTTTTGCAAGTGGTGTGGCTAATTTTTCTCTGAGCTTATCTGATAAGTCCTAATAATAACGAAATTGAATATGTAGAAATAATTTATCATCATCAAGCAAGACATTTTGATTGTAATCCAAGAAGTATACTGTCATGAACTAGATGCTAAGAAGCAGATATTTTCATATAACACTATTGTTATATCAACAAATACATTAAACTTCTTATTGTCTAACCTGGAAATTCTTAAAGGCTGATTAATTTTCAATGACAACATTAAACATATGTCTCTGAAAGGAATGTCTTAAATATAAGAGAATAAAACAATAAAATTTGCTAATCATAAATTAATATTTTTATTTCAAAAAGCCTGAAAATATAAATGTAAGATATAGCATAACTATCTAATGACAAAGATGTTTAAAAATTCAAGATCTGTTCTATTGATATGGTTTGGTTGTGTCCCCACCCAAATCTCACCTTGAATTGTAAGAATCCCCATGTGTGAGAGCTGATGGTTTTTTTTATTTTTTATTATACTTTAAGTTCTAGGGTACATGTGCACAACATGCAGGTTTGTTATATAAGTATACATCTGCCATGTTGGTTTGCTGCACCCATTAACTCATCATTTACATTAGGTTTTTCTCCTAATGCTGTCCATCCCCCAGCCCCCACCCTCTGACAGGCCTTGGTGTGTGATGTTCCCTGCCTTGTGTCCAAGGGTTCTCATTGTTCAGTTCCCACCTATGAGTGAGAATATGCAATGTTTGATTTTCTGTCCTTGTGATAGTTTGCTGAGAATGATGGTTTCCGGCTTCATCTATGTCCCTCAAAACACATGAACTCATCCTTTTTTGTGGCTGCGTAGTATTCCATGGTATATATGTGCTACAATTTCTTAATCCAGTCTATCATTGATGAACATTTTGGTTGGTTCCAAGTCTTTGCTATTGTGAATAGTGCCACAATAAACATATGTGTGCCTGTGTCTTTATAGTAGAATGATTTATAATCCTTTGGGTATATACCCAGTAATGGGATCGCTGGTTCTAGATCCTTGAGGAATTGCCACACTGCCTTCCACAATGGTTGACCTAATTACACTCCCACCAACAGTGTAAAAGCATTCCTATTTCTCCACATCCTCTCCAGCATCTGTTGTTTCCTGACTTTTTAATGATCGCCATTCTAACTGGTGTGAGATGGTATCTCACTGTGGTTTTGATTTGCATTTCTCTGATGACCAGTGATGATGAGCATTTTTTCATGTGTCTGTTGGCTGCATAAACATCTTCTTTTGAGAAGTGTCTGTTCATATCCTTTGCCCACTTTTTGATGACATTGTTTGTTTTTTTCTTGTAAATTTGTTTAAGTTCTTTGTAGATTCTGGATATTAGCCCTTTGTCAGATGGGTAGATTGCAAAAATTGTCTCCCATTCTGTAGGTTGCCTGTTCATTCTGATGGTAGTTTCTTTTGCCATGCAGAAGCTCTTTAGTTGATTAGATCCCATTTGTCTATTTTGGCTTTTGTTTCCATTGCTTTTGGTGTTTTAGTCATGAAGTCATTGCCCAACGCCTATGTCCTGAATGGTATTACCTAGGTTTTCTTCTAGGGTTTTTATGGTTTTAGGTCTAACATTTAAGTCTTTAATCCATCTTGAATTAATTTTTGTATAAGGTGTAAGGAAGGGATCCAGTTTCAGCTTTCTGTATATGGCTAGCCAGTTTTCCCAGCACCATTTATTAAATAGGGAATCCTTTTCCCATGTCTTGTTTTTATCAGGTTTGTCAAATATCAGATGGTTGTAGATGTGTGGTGTTATTTCTGAGGCCTCTGTTCTGTTCCATTGGTCTATATATCTGTTTTGGTACCAGTACCATGCTGTTTTTGTTACTGTAGCCTTGCACTATAGTTTGAAATCAGGTAGCATGCCTCCAGCTTTGTTCTTTTTGCTTAGAATTGTCTTGGCAATATGGGCTCTTTTTGGTTCCATATGAACTTTAAAGTAGTTTTTTTCAATTCTGTGAAGAAAGTCATTGGTAGCTTGATGGAGATGGCATTGAATCTATAAATTACCTTGGGCAGTATGGCCATTTTCAAAATATTGATTCTTCCTATATAATAGCATGGAATGTTCTTCCATTTGTTTGTGTCCTCTTTTATTTCGTTGAGCAGTGGTTTGTAGTTCTCTTTGAAGATGTCCTCCACATCCCTTGTAAATTGGATTCCTAGGTATTTTATTCTCTTTGTAGCAGTTGTGAATAGGAGTTCACTCATGATTTGGCTCTCTGTTTGTCTGTTATTGGTGTATAGGAATGCTTGTGATTTTTGCATATTGATTTTGTATCCTGAGATTTTGCTGAAGTTGCTTATCAGCTTGAGGAGATTTGGGGCTGAGACGATGGGGTTTTCTAGATATGCAATCATGTCATCTGCAAACAGGGACAATTTGACTTCCTCTTTTCTTAAGGGAATACTCTTTATTTCTTTCTCTTGCCTGACTGCCCTGGCCATAACTTCCAGAACCAATGACAAAAACCACATTATTATCCCAATAAATGCAGAAAACGCCTTTGATAAAATTCAACAGCCCTTCACGGTAAAAACTCTCAATAAACTATGTATTGATGGAACATATCTCAAAATAATAAGAGCTCTTTATGACAAGCCCACAGCCAATGTCATCCTGAATGGGCAAAAACTGGAAGCATTCCCTTTGAAAACTGGCACAAGGATGCCCTCTCTCACCACTCCGGATCTGATGGTTTTATAAATGGGAATTCTGCAGCAGAAGCTGTCTTTTGCCTGCCATGATGTAAGACGTGCCTTTGCTCCTCCTTTGTCTTCCACCATGATGGTGAGGCCTCCCCAAACATGTGTAATTGTGAGTCCATTAAACCTCTTTTTCTTTATAAATCACCTAGTCTTGGGTATCTATTTATTAGCAGCATGAGAACAGACTGATTGGTACTGGTAGAGTGGGATGCTACAGTTAAGATACCTGAAAATGTGGAAGCAACTTTGCAACTGGGTAACAGGCAGAGGTTGGAACAGTTAGGAGGACTCAGAAGAAGAGAAGAAGATGTGGAAAAGTTTGGGACTTCCTGGAGACTTGTTGAATGGCTTTGACCAAAATGATGATAGTGATATGGGCAATACAATCAAGGCTGAGATGGTCTCAGATGGAGATGAGTAACTTGTTGGGACCTGGAGCAAAGATGACTCTTGCTATATTTTAGCGAAGAGACTGTTGGCATTTTGCCCCTGCCCTACAGATTTGTGAAACTTTGAACTTGAGAGAGATGATTTAGGGCATCTGCCAGAAGAAATTTCTAAGCAGCAAAGTGTTCAAGAGGTGACTAGGGTGCTATGAAAAGCATTTCATGTATTCACAAAGATATGGTTTTGAATTGGAACTTATGTTAAAAAGGAAAGCAGAGCATAGAAGTTTGAAAAATTTGCAGCCTGATGATGTGAAAGAAAAACCCATTGTCTGTGGAAAAATTCAAGCAGGCTGCAGAAATTTGCATAAGTAACAAGGATCCAAATGTTAATCCCCAAGACAATGGGGAAAATGTCTCCAGGGCATGTTGGAGATCTTCATGCCAACCCCTTCCATGGGAGGAAAAAATGGTTTTGTGGATCAGTCCCAGGGATCAGTAGGTCAGGCCCTGCTCTGTGCATCCTAGGAACTTGGTGACCTGCGTCCCAGCCTCTCCAGCCGTAGCTAAAAAGGGACCAAGGTACAGCTCCTGCCATGGCTTCAGGGGTGTAAGCCCCAAGCCTTTGCAGCTTCCATGTGATATTGAGCCTTCTGGTGCACTGACGTCAAGAATCGAGGTTTGGGAACCTCTGCCTAGATTTCAGAGGCTTTATGGAAATCCCTGGATATTTAAGCAGAAGTTTGCTGCAGGGGTGGGACCCTCATGGAGAACTTCTGCTAGGGCAGTGCAGAAGGAAAATGTGGGGTTGGAGCCCACACACAGAGTCCCCAATGAGGCACTGCCTAGTGGAGCTGTGAGAGGAGGGCCATTGTCCTCCAGACCCCAGAACAGTAGATCCACCAACAGCTTATACTGTGCACCTAAAAAAGCTGCAGACAATCAGTGCCAGCTCATGAAAGCAACCAGAAGAGGGAGGCTATACCCTGCAAAGACACAGGGGCAGAGCTGCCTGTGGCCATGGGAGCCCACTTCTTGCATCAGTGTAACCTGGATTTGCGACACAGAGTGAAAAGAGATCATTTTGGAGCTTTAAGATTTGGCTGCCCCACTTGATTTCAGACTTGCATGCGGTCTGTAGCCCCTTTGTTTTGGCCAATTTCTCCTATTTGAAAAGAGTGTATCTACCCCATGACTGGATTCCCATTCTATCTAGGAAGTAACTAACTTGCTTTTTACTGTACAAGCTCATAGGTGGAAGGGACTTGCCTTGTCTCAGATGAAACTTTGGACTGTGGACTTCTGAGTTAATGCTGAAATGAGTTAAGACTTTGGGGAACTGTTGGGAAGGCATGATTGGTTTTGAAATGTGAGAACACGAGATTTGAGAGGGGCCAGGGACACAATTATATGATTTGGCTGTGTCTCCACCCAAATCTCACCTTGAATTGTAATACTGCCCACAAGTCAAGGGCAGGGCCAGGTGAAGGTAATTGAATCATGGGGTAGTTTCCCCCATACTGTTCTTATGGTAGTGAATAAGGCTCATGAGATCTGATGGTTTTATAAATGGGAGTTCCCCTGCACAAGCTCTTTCTTGCCTGTCATCCTGCAAAATTTGCCTTTGCTCCTCCTTTGCCTTCTGTCACGATTGTGAGGCCTCCCCAGCCATGTGGAACTGTGAGTCCATTAAACCTCTTTTTCTTTATAAATTACCCAGTCTCAGGTATGTCTTTATTGGCAGCATGAGAACAGACTAATACACCTATTTGCTTAATTAATTTTCAATTACAATAGTTACAGAAATATTCAACATTTTAGCCAACTCAATGCTTTGAAAATCCTATAATGAACTTACAGTTTAAGACAGTTCTGTTCACTTTTGTCTTGAAAAGCATTTTATTTTCAACCCTAACTCAAAACTATTAGAAGAAAGGCCAGTAATTTTCCTTTGTCTCTATTTATTACACTGCCACCTGTGTTTCTGTTTGCTCTTTTCAGATCTCTGAGACTTCCTAATACTAACGAAACATGCACAGATATATATGAGCTTCCAGTTATTCAAACACTTTTGAATTCTTGTTTCTTCTGTAAACCTTAACAAAAATCCTTGAGCAAATGCTTTTGACACTCTTCTAAACATGAGGTGTTTCTCTTTCAGCGTGATCATCAGATTTCGAATCACTGGTTTAAATCTCTATTTTCACTGTACGCTGAAAAAGGACAGAGACCACATCTCTGTTATTCCCAGATATGTCTGCAATACCTAGATCATGCCTGTCTCATAGTAGATGCACACTAAGTTAAACAAGTGGTGATGATAACTCATACAGTTAGAGTTTACCAAATGTGGAATTGACTAGTAAATGTGGGATTTTATAATTTTGTGAATTTCACTGTCAGCTCAGTAATTATCATTTTTCATTAGATTGCTAATGCAAAAAGCAAAAATATAAAATGAATTACCTCTAATCCAAATATTTCTTCTTTACAGAATGACTGACTGAGATTCTAATTTTTTTACAATGAAATACTTAATGAGCACTGACAAAAACAGTGCAAAGAGAAAAATGAGTCTCCTTGGATATTTCCATTCTCTGCCCAATGTTTGGTTTCCTTCCTCAATTTTTGCAGGTTCAGTAGCTTATTCTTTTGGAAGTCTTGGCTGTAGTTATTTGATATTATTTATGTTCACTTTCATTATTCATTAAGATATTTAGACTGCATAATATGAGCATCAGAAATTTCTGCTTTTTTTTTTTTTTTCTTTTTTTGAGACGGAGTCTTGCTCTGTCACCCAGGCTGGAGTGCAAAGGTACAATCTCGGCTTACTGCAACCTCTGCCTCCTGGGTTCAAGCAATTCTCCTGCCTCAGTCTCCCGAGCAGCTGGGATTACAGGCACCTGCCACCATGCCTGGCTAATTTTTGTATTTTTTAGTAGAGACGGGGTTTCACCATGCTGGTCAGGCTGGTCTTGAACTCCTGACCTCAGGTGATCCACCCACCTCGGCCTCCCAAAGTGCTGGGATTACAGGTGTGAGCAACTGCATCTGGCCTATTTTTTAATCCTTCAACTATATAACTTATTTCCAAGTCTGAAAATCAAGAAATAAATTAGTGTAAATGTAAGTTGTAAATTAATTATGAAACTCTTCGTTGAGCAGGTTCTTTTAAATTTATTTTAAATTGAATTAGTATGTGTTTATAATTAAGGAATTCTAATAATACTGGGAAAACTGATGGTCATACACTGAAATGGATGTTGTCTGTAGTGAGTTGTTTTATTCATAAATGCATATGTGTGTGTCCTAGTTAACATCCCTTCATAACTTAATATTTATAAACAATCAACAAATAAGCACTTTATTATGTTTTGTCTCTGTGTTCCCAGAACAATGATTTATCTACTTAACTGATATAGTCAGTCTCTTCAAGGGCTTATGTCATATATGAAGGTATTAAGAAACAATTAGTCTTGGAAAAACATAAGAAGTACATTATTTAGCTTGGCTCAACAAGAAGGTTTTGATATATTAAGAGGTCCTGGTGCGTGCAGAACCCATTATTATAGTTAAATACAGGTTAATATCAAAGTTTTGGTGTGGGGTTGATCTATTAAGTTATTAACTAACAACATCCTGTTTATGTGCATTAAGTTTCTATCATGCATAGAGTATAAACTAATGTTTATAAAAAGTAAATAAACAAGTGAATAAAGTCAGTACTCTAAGAGGTCACACTAATCTCTCGAATGAATGTGTGTATTTAGCTCTTTAGCTGATATTTTTATCATTGTTTGCTTCATATTCAGTGTTCCTAACAAGCTACACAGCTTGGGAAATTTAAGGAGAAAGTACTTGAGAGAACCAGTAAGAAGAATAGTTGTAAATGTTTTTGAAAGCAAAGGCCACAGCTCTAACTAATAGATTCTAGGTCTAAAGAGGTATTTGAATAAATGCAAGATATAGCATGTAGCATGTCTGTAATTGTTAGTACACAAAATTATTGTATAACTATTGGCATTAAATCATTACATTTTAAAAATTACCTTCATATATTTTTATGTAAGAGCTCTAAATATTCACATTCAATTTTTCTTCTACAGACTATCAATTATGTCTTCAGCTATCTATAACTTCTAGCTGCTATTAACTTCTTATGCTGGGAATGCAATGTCTAAAATCCATTGCCGTGTGGTAAATTAGAAAGAAAAGTGATGTCTTATTTGAGGAAATTATTGATATTTGCTTTTATATTACTTTTTAGCATGTTTACCCCAATTGTACGTGGTATTCTTGTTAGGTTATCCAGATTTTGGAATTGTAAACGGTGTGATAAGCATCTTGGAACATCTCGATAATCTTATAAAAATATGGACCTTAGTCTGGAAGCCCTAAAATATTTTATGCAAAAGAGGTATTATCAAACGCAATGACAAATAGCTACAGAAAGCCAAGTCTTGCATAAAAATAGGCATCATCCATCATTACAATAGAACTACTGAACACCTACCGAGTTCCTGATAATCAGTATTATAACAATTAAGTAACCTCAGTCATTCCAGGGCTTCCTTACATAGATGCTAATTACTAAATATTTGGTTAACTGGAAAATTGAGAAGTTCAATTCATGAATATTTACCGAGTGCCTACTATGTATCCAGCAGTGTGGTGCAGAAATCAAGATAAGAATTAAGCCTGTAACTCACAAGCAAAACGTGTACTCATGATCTAAAAAGCACATGTGTTCTGCCTCTCATTCACTTCTGGGAAATAAAACAGTGTTTAAAACTACTCTAGAAGTCCAGGGTAGTACATTAGGGAAATGTCCTAAATAATGTCTCTGTGGAATCCACTTCTTGCTCTGGATTTTCCTAAGAAGCAAGTAAGTTGGCCCACAAAATTAGACTATGGGAGTTTTCACATGCTTAAGGAAACCTCAAAGCTCCGTAGAAAATATGGATGTTGACAAGAAATTAGGGAACATCTGTTTTATTCCTCTGTAAGTATTTAACAAAAAAAGTGCCAAAAATAAATTTATAAATGTGGCCAGTTAATGGTAGACCAGAACAAGTCCAGGGCTCCAAACGTCCAGTTCAGAGCTCTTTCTGTAAGAAGTGTTCCAACAAGTGTGACTCCATCTTGAGTAAGGGCTAGGAAATCGAGGCTGCGACTTGCTTGGCTGCATTCCCAGAAAGTTAGGTATTCTTAACCTCTAGATGTTTACGGCTAAGGGAACAGATTGATAATGTTTACTAAATATACCTGGACTTGGGAGTGTCAAAATATCCCAATATCTTGAGAACAAAGGCATTCCTAATTTTTCTTTAAAGATAATAATATTGATTCTTGCAAAATGTAGTAATTAAGAAAATCAATCCTTTATCACAAGCCCTTGTAGCAAAGCACATCTCCTGTGATCTTTTTTTAATTATATATACACAAGTACTGTACCTAGAATGGACGCTTTCCTCCTCTTACTTTCAGGAACACCCTACTCTGTCTATGGAGTAGCTGTTCTTTCACCACTTTACTTTCTTAATAAACTTGCTTTTGCTTTGCACTGTGGACTCGTCCTCAATTCTTTCTTGTGCAAGATCCAGACACCTCTCTTGGGGTTTGGATCCAGACCCCTTTCCTGTGACATTTATACCAAAATACATCAGCTGTTTCCCAGTCTCATACCTAAATTAGGCTAACATTGAAAGTAAGATCAAAACAGTTATAAGATGGCATTATGTGGATGCCAATTAGTCAAACATGAATAGGTTCTAGAAGTAGCTCTTAAGCCCCAGAAATACAGTGAGCAAACATTTTGAATATTCCTTGAATTCATTAATGACCCTAGAACTGTTACCTCTCGATGACTATACTATTAAAGAATATACTTATGGCTGTAAAGAATCAAAATTACAGAACAATAGAAATATGGTTTTTAGGATGAGGCAGGCAGATTGCTTGAGCTTAGGAGTTTGAGAACAGCCTGGGCAACATGGCAAAAACCCACCTCTACAAAAAATACAAACGATAGCCAGGATGGATGGCACATACCTTTAGTCCCAGCTACTTGGGAGGCAGGCTGCAGTGAGCCAAGATTCACACCACTGCACTCCAACCTGGGTGACACAGTGAGACTCTGTCTCAAGAAAAAAAGGAAAAAAAAAAAGGAAAGAAAAAAAAGAAATATGTTTTTTATAGGACAGACTTTTTGTCAGGACTCTGAGCCCAAGCTAAGCCATCATAACCCCTGTGACCTGCACGTACACATCCAGATCACCGGTTCTTGCCTTAACTGATGAAATTCCACCACAAAAGAAGTGAAAATGGCCTGTTCCTGCCTTAACTGATGACATTGTCTTGTGAAATTCCTTCTCCTGGCTCATCCTGGCTCAAAAGCTCCCCCACTGAGTACCTTGTGACCCCCACTCCTGCCCGCCAGAGAACAACCCCCCTTTTTCCTTTACCTACCCAAATCCTATAAAATGGCCCCACCCCTATCTCCCTTCGCTCACTCTCTTTTCGGACTCAGCCCGCCTGCGCCCAGGTGATTAAAAGCTTTATTGCTCACAGAAAGCCTGTTTGATGGTCTCTTCACAGGGATGCACATGAAATTTGGTGCTATGACTTGGATCGGGGGACCTCCCTTGGGAGATCAATCCCCTGTCTTCCTGTTCTTCGCTCCGTGAGAAAGATCCACCTACAACCTCAGGTCCTCAGACCAACCAGCCCAAGGAACATCTCACCAATTTCAAATCGGGTAAGTGGCCTCTTCTTACTTTCTTCTCCAACCTCTCTCACTGTCCCTCAACCACTTTCTCCTTTCCACTCTTCAATCTCTCTCTTCTCTGAATTTCAATTCCTTTCATTTTCTGCTAGAGACAAAGGAGACACGTTTCATCTGTGGACCCAAAACTCTGGCGCCGGTCACGGACTAGGGAAGGCAGCCTTCCCTTGGTGTTTAATCATTGCAGAGATGCCTCTGATTATTCACCCAGGTTTCAGAGGTGTCAGACCACGCAGGGATGCCTGCATTAGTCCTTCACCCTTAGCAGCAAGTCTTGCCTTTCTGGGGAAGGGGCAAGTACCCCAACCCCTTCTCTCCACGTCTCTACCCCTTCTCCACCTTTCTGGGGGGCAAGAAATCCCCAACCCTTCTCCTTCACCCTGAGCGGCAAGTCCCGCTTTTCTAGAGGAGGGGCAAGTACTCCAACCTCGTATCTCTGTGCCCAATCCCTTATTTCTGTGCCCCAACCTCTTATATCTCTGCTCCCCAATCCCTTATTTCCATGACCCAACCTCTTATCTCTGTGCCCTAATCCCTTATTTCCATGCCCCGACCTCTTAACTCTGCACCCCATCCCTTATTTCCATGCCCCAACCTCTTATCTCTGTGCCCTAACCCCTTATTTCCATGCCCCAACCCCTTTCCCGCTTTTCTGGAAGAACCCCTGAACCCCTTCCCTCCATGTCTCTACTCTCTCTTTTCTCTAGGCTTGCTTCCTTCACTATGGGCAACCTTCCACCCTCCATTCCTCCTTCTTCTCCCTTAGCCTATGTCCTCAAAAACTTAAAAGCTCTTCAACTCTCACCTGACCTAAAATCTAAGCATCTTATTTCTTCTGCAATGCCGCTTGACCCCAATACAAACTCGACAGTAGTTCCAAATTGCAGGAAAACAGCACTTTCAATTTTTCCATCCTACAAGATCTAAATAATTCTTGTTGTAAAATGGGCAAATGGTCTGAGGTTCCTGATATCCAGGCATTCTTTTACACATCGGTCCCTCTCTAGTCTCTGTTCCCAATGCAACTCATCCCAAATCTTCCTTCTTTCCCTCCCACCTGTCCCCTCAGTCCCAACCCCAAGCGTCACTGAGTCTTTCTAATCTTCCTTTTCTATAGACCCATCTGACCTCTCCCCTCCTCCCCAGGCTGTTCCTCACCAGGCCAAGCTAGGTCCCAATTCTTCCTCAGCCTCGGCTCCTCCACCCTATAATCCTTTTATCACCTCCGCTCCTCACACCTGGTCCAGCTTACAGTTTCTTTCCATGACTAGCCCTCCCCCACCTGCCCAGGAATTTACTCTTAAAAAGGTGGGTGGAGCTAAAGGCATAGTCAAGGTTAATGCTCCTTTTTCTTTATCCCAAATCAGATAGCGTTTAGGCTCTTTTTCATCAAATATAAAAATCCAGCCCAGTTCATGACTCCTTTGGCAGCAACCCTGAGACACTTTACAGCCCTAGACCCTAAAAGGTCAAAAGGCCGTCTTATTCTCAAAATACATTTTATTACCCAATCTGCTCTCAATATTAAACTCCAAAAATTAAATTCCAGCCCTCAAACTCCACAACAGGATTTAATTAACCTCACCTTCAAGGTGTACAATAATAGAAAAAAGTTGCAATTCCTTGCCTCCACTGTGAGACAAACCCCAGCCACATCTCCAGCACACAAGAACTTCCAAATGCCTGAACCGCAGCGGCCAGGTGTTCCTCCAGAACCTCCTCCCCCAGGAGCTTGCTACAAGTGCCAGAAATCTGGCCACCAGGCTAAGGAATGCCTGCAGCCCAGGATTCCTCCCAAGTGGTGTCCCATCTGTGTGGGACCCCACTGGAAATCGGACTGTTCAACTCACCTGGCAGCCACTCCCAGAGCCCCTGGAGCTCTGGCCCAAGGCTCTCTGACTGCTTCCCAGATCTTCTTGGCTTAGCGGCTGAAGACTGACGCTGCCCGATCGCCTTGGAAGCCCCCTAGAGCATCATGGACGCCAAGCTTCACATAACTCTCGCAGCGGAAAGTAAGTCCGTCGCCTTCTTAATCAATACGGAGGCTACCCACTCCACATTACCTTCTTTTCAAGGGCCAGTTTCCCTTGCCTCCATAACTGTGGTGGATATTAACAGCCAGGCTTCTAAACCTCTTAAAACTCCCCAGCTCTGGTGGCAACTTAGACAATACTCTTTTAAACACTCCTTTTAGTTATTCCCACCTGCCCAGTTCCCTTATTAGGCCAGGATACTTTAACTAAATAATCTGCTTCCCTGACTATTCCTGGACTACAGCCACATCTCATTGCCTCCCTTCTCCCCAATCCAAAGCCTCCTTCGCGTCTTCCTCTCATATCCCCCCGCCTTAACCCACAAGTATGGCACATCTCTACTCCTTCCCTGGCAACTGATCACATGCCCATTACCATCCCATTAAAACCTAATCACCCTTACCCCACTCAACGCCAATATCCCATCCCACAGCACGCTTTAAAAGGATTAAAGCCTGTTATCACTGGCCTGCTAGAGCGTGGCCTTTTAAAGCCTATAAACTCTCCTTACAATTCCCCCATTTTACCTGTCCTAAAACCAGGCAAGCCTTACAAGTTAGTTCAGGATCTATGCCTTATCAACCAAATTGTTTTGCCTATCCACCCTGTGGTGCTAAACCCATATACTCTCCTATCCTAAATACCTTCCTCCACAAACCTATTATTCTATTCTGGATCTCAAACATGCTTTCTTTACTATTCCTTTGCACTCTTCACCCCAGCCTCTCTTCGCTTTCACTTGGACTGACCCTGACACCCATTAGGCTCAGCAAATTACCTGGGCTGTACTGCCGCAAGGCTTCACAAACATTCCCCATTACTTCAGTCAAGCCCAAATTTCATCCTCATCTGTTACCTATCTCGGCACAATTCTCATAAAAACACACGTGCTTTCCCTGCTGATGGTGTCCGATTAATCTCCAAAACCTCAATCCCTTAAAAAACAACAACTCCTTTCCTTCCTAGGCATGGTTAGTGCACTCAGAATTCTTACACAAGAGCCAGGACCGCACCCTGTAGCTTTTCTGTGCAAACAACTTGACCTTACTGTTTTAGCCTAGCCCTCATGTCTCCATGCAGCTGCTGCTGCTTCCCTAATACTTTTAGAGGCCCTCAAAATCACAAACTATGCTCAACTTACTCTCTACATTTCTCATAACTTCCAAAATTTATTTTCTTCCTCATACATGACACATATACTTTCTGCCTCCCAGCTCCTTCAGCTGTACTCTTTGTTAAGTCCCACAATTACCATTGTTCCTGGCCCAGACTTCAATCCCGCCTCCCACATTATACCTGATGCCACACCTGACCCCCATGACTGTATCTCTCTGATCCACCTGACTTCACCCCATTTCCTCCTTTCCTCTTCCTCACCCTGATCACGCTTGATTTATTGATGGCAGTTCCACCAGGCCTAATCGCCACACACCAGCAAAGGCAGGCTATGCTATAGTACAAGCCACTAGCCCGCCTCTTAGAACCTCTCATTTCCTTTCCATCGTGGAAATCTATCCTCAAGGAAATAACTTCTCAGTGTTCCATCTGCTATTCTACTACTCCTCAGGGATTATTCAGGCCCCCTCCCTTCCCTACACATCAAGCTAGAGGATTTGCCTCCACCCAGGACTGGCAAATTAGCTTTAATCAACATGCCCCGGGTCAGAAAACTAAAATACCTCTTAGTCTAGGTAGACACTTTCACTGGATAGGTACAGGACTTTCCTACAGGGTCTGAGAAAGCCACCACAGTCATTTCTTCCCTTCTGTCAGACATAATTCCTCAGTTTAGCCTTCCCACCTCTATACAGTCTGATAACAGACCAGCCTTTATTAGTCAAATCAGCCAAGCAGTTTTTCAGGCTCTTAGTATTCAGTGAAACCTTTATATCCCTTACGGTCCTCTGTCTTCAGGAAAAGTAGAACGGACTAAAGGTCTTTTAAAAACACACCTCACCAAGTTCAGCCACCAACTTAAAAAGGACTGGAGAATACTTTTACGACTTTCCTTTCTCAGAAGCCAGACCTGTCCTCAGAATGCTACAAGGTACAGCCCATTTGAGCTCCTGTATAGACACTCTTTTTTATTAGGCCCCAGTCTCATTCCAGACACCAGACCAACTTAGACTGTGCCCCCAAAAAACTTGTCATCCCTACTATCTTCTGTTAGTCATACTCCTATTCACTGTTCTCAACTACTCATACATGCCCTGCTCTTGTTTACACTGCTGGTTTACACTGTTTCTCCAAGCCATCACAGCTGATCTCTCCTGGTGCTGTCGCCAAACCGCCACTCTTAACTCTTGAAGTAAATAATAATCTTTGCTGGCAGGACTATGCTGAATCTCCTTAGGCACTCTCTAATGAGATGTCCTGAGTCGTCCCAATTCTTAGACCTTTTATACCTGTTTTTCTTCTTCTCTTATTCCATTTAGTTTTTCAATTCATACAAAACTGTATCCAGGCCATCACCAATAATTCTACATGACAAATGTTCCTTCTAACAACTCCACAATATCTTCCTTCCCACAAAAATCTTCCTTCGGCTTAGCCTCTTCCACTCTAAGTTCCCACTCCACCACTAATCCCGCTCGAAGCAGCCCTGAGAAACATCACCCATTATCTCTCCATACCACCCCCAAAACTTTTTGTTGCCCCAATACTTTACCGCTATTTCATTTTATTCTTCTTATTAATATAAGAAGACAGGAATGTCAGGCCTCTGAGCCCAAGCTAAACAATCATATCCCCTGTGACCTGCACGTACACATCCAGATGGCTGGTTCCTGCCTTAACTGATGACATTCCACCACAAAAGAAGTGAAAATGGCCTGTTTCTGCCTTAACTGATGACATTGTCTTGTGAAATTCCTTCTCCTGGCTCATCCTGGCTCAAAAGCTCCCCCACTGAGTACCTTGTGACCCCCACTCCTGCCCAACAGAGAACAACCCCCCTTTTTCCTTTAGCTATCCAAATCCTATAAAACGGCCCCACCCCTATCTCCCTTCGCTGAATCTCTTTTCGGACTCAGCCCGCCTGCACCCAGGTGGTTAAAAGCTTTATTGCTCACACAAACCCTGTTTAGTTGTCTCTTCACGGGGACGTGCATGAAACTTTTAACTGGTTATTTCTTCTTAATTTGTTTTCTCATGTTTCTGACAAAGATTTAAAATCAATCTACTGAATAGGTTACAGTGAAATATCAATGAGGGTTCTGTCTTCATCTGCCCCTTCTCTATTTCAGACATTTCTGTTTATCTGCTTTACCACTTTTCTTCAAAGAACAGGGAATTTGGGAGTGATTTTGCCATGTTATTCCTATATATGATATTAGGACTTACATTTTTGTAGTTATTCCTCAGATTACTATAGAGTTCATTAAATGCTCTGAAGAACAATTCAAAACAGCATGGTTGACAAATGGGAATTTTCTCTACACCTAAAAAAAAAAAATTCATCATTATCAGAGGCCTTCTTTGCAGACTATTCAACTACAAAGAGAGAAAAAAATAATCCTTTGACTTCTCTCTTACCTTGTTTTTTAAAATAAAACTGTCAATATTTGCAAATCACAAAGTTTTAATTTCATGGAGAAAATGAGAATATATTATTAACTTAGTTTGTATCCTCTATTTCCCAAGAAGAAATTGCAATTAATCTAGTTTCAGACGTTTAGATACAACTCATTCATATAGATGCACTACAAATTTAAACTACAAAAAAGCAAATTTGCAGTGGAAGTCTTAGGAAATTGTTAACAGCATCTCCATTTTCTACTTCATGTAATGCATCACAAAATGTAGACGCAATGACTAAGTCAGTATGGTCAGAAAAATTTTCAAAGTTGATGGTAAATGTTATGTCTGAGTAAACAGGTATTGAACAGAAACATTGGAAAGGAGAAAAAAAGGACTCTGACACGTGGTTTTATATACTTGCTTAAACAATTAAAACAAAATATAATTATGTGCGTATACAGATGTATCATACATACCATACAAAGTAAAATAGCTTGAAAATATTCACAGAAAGATCAGTGTCTATTTTTAAGAAGCAGAAAAGCCTATAGTTCACGTTACCATATTGTGATTTAAGACAATATTTTATGTTATGACACAAAACGAACCAAAAAAATTTGTTGGGCCATTTTATTGGTTGTCTACATCCTCAAGCCCATGTGTATAATATTTACTTTTTTCTGATATGGAGAGAAATGTATTCTAATTTTTGAAAATTTCAAACACACAGAAAGAAAAAATAACATTTTATTTCCTTTTTTAAATACCTTATCATACCTTAACTGCACAATTCCCTGTTTTAACTTCTGAATATTATGTTATAGGGAGAAATCCACATTTAATTGAACCTCTTTGAAAAGTGAATTTTAAGTGTTAGCATATTTCATTAAAATATTTATGGTTATGTAGATTCTCCAGTATTTTAAAAGTTATTATGTATTTTTGTTTATTAATTTCATGAATTAATTATTTCTCTAACTTAGCTTCCAAGCAGGAAGTTAACGATTTGTGGAGTATCAAAATTAATGGCTTCCGATAAGTACTGAAGGAAGGGTTAAGTGCTGCCTAAACTGACCCCTTAGTTAATTACCCACATATCTTTAATAAGTGACTCAATGCTCCCAAATGTCTATGATGAGAGAATGTTCACCACGGAGCCAAGGGAGGGTACTAACCTCTGGACTTCATACAAAGCAGTTAAACATTATAGTATATACAAGGCTTTCTCAGCTGATATCTGAGGAAACAGAAATCATAGTTACATATGTACTATTGATTGAGTTCCTAAAATGTGTCAGATCAATATATACAACACTTCACACAAACACACACACACACACACACACACACACACATTTTCTTAAGCCATTACTGAAACACTGCAAACTCAAAGAAAAGCTGCTTGTTATTGAAAAGATGGCAACCCTGTGCCCTGATCCAGGAGGTAGAAAGTAAGGGAGAACATAAGGGATTCCTGTCACCTTTCTCAGTAGGGGGACTCTTCTAGTTCATGAAATAATTACTAGACCACCAGAGCTTTGTTGTTGTTTATTCCCCTCAATTTAGTTGCATTGATTAATATTTCATGGAATGTCTCTTGCAGGGTATATAGAAAGAATCTGTCACACATACAAAGATAGACAAGTCTTCAGAGGACTTTTCTACACATATTCATGAGTGAGAACACACATCCAACCAAAAATACTTTGATTTCATTTCCACAACCAGCAGTGTGGAGATAAAGATAGTACAATTAAAATTACATTCTTTTTTTTTTTTTTATTATACTTTAGGGTTTTAGGGTACATGTGCACAATGTGCAGGTTTGTTACATATGTATCCATGTGCCATGTTGATATCCTGCACCCATTAACTCGTCATTTAGCATTAGGTGTATCTCCTAATGCTGTCCCTCCCCCCTCCCCCCACCCCACAACAGTCCCCGGAGTGTGATGTTCCCCTTCCTGTGTCCATGAGTTCTCATTGTTCAATTCCCACCTATGAGTGAGAACATGCGGTGTTTGGTTTTTTGTCCTTGCGATAGTTTACTGAGAATGATGTTTTCCAGTTTCATCCATGTCCCTACAAAGGACACGAACTCATCATTTTTTATGGCTGCATAGTATTCCATGGTGTATATGTGCCACATTTTCTTAATCCAGTCTATCGTTGTTGGACATTTGGGTTGGTTCCAACTCTTTGCTATTGTGAATAGTGCTGCAATAAACATACGTGTGCATGTGTCTTTATAGCAGCATGATTTAAGTAATGGGATGGTGGGTCAATGGTTTTCTATTGAGTCCTGAGAATCGCCACATGATTCCACAATGTTGAATATTTACAGTCCCACCAGATGGCCATTCTAACTGGTGTGAGATGGTATCTCACTGTGGTTTTGATTTGCATTTCTCTGATGGCCAGTGATGATGAGCATTTCTTCATGTGTTTTCTGGCTGCATAAATGTCTTCTTTTGAGAAGTGTCTGTTCATGTCCTCTGCCCACTTTTTGATGGGGTTGTTTGTTTTTTTCTTGTAAATTTGTTTGAGTTCATTGTAGATTCTGGATATTAGCCCTTTGTCAGATGAGTAGGTTGCAAAAATTTTCTCCCATTCTGTAGGTTGCCTGTTCACTCTGATGATAGTTTCTTTTGCTGTGCAGAAGCTCTTTAGTTTAATTAGATCCCATTTGTCAATTTTTGCTTTTGTTGCCATTGCTTTTGGTGTTTTAGACATGAAGTCCTTGCCCACGTCTATGTCCTGAATGGTATTGCCTAGGTTTTCTTGTAGGATTTTAATGGTTTTAGGTCTAACATATAAGTCTTTAATCCATCTTGAATTAATTTTTGTATAAGGTGTAAGGAAGGGATCCAGTTTCAGCTTTCTACATATGGCTAGCCAGTTTTCCCAGCACCATTTATTAAATAGGGAATCCTTTCCCCATTTCTTGTTTTTGTCAGGTTTGTCAAAGATCAGATAGTTGTAGCTATGCGGCGTCATTTCTGAGGGCTCTGTTCTGTTCCATTGATCTATGTCTCTGTTGTGGTACCAGTACCATGCTGTTTTGGTTACTGTAGCCTTGTAGTATAGTTTAAAGTCAGGTAGCGTGATGCCTCCAGCTTTGTTCTTTTGGCTTAGGATTGACTTGGCGATGCGGGCTATTTTTTGGTTCCATATGAACTTTAAAGTAGTTTTTTCCAATTCTGTGAAGAAAGTCATTGGTAGCTTGATGGGGATGGCATTGAATCTATAAATGACCTTGGGCAGTATGGCCATTTTCACGATATTGATTCTTCCAACCCATGAGCATGGAATGTTCTTCCATTTGTTTGTATCCTGTTTGATTTCATTGAGCGGTGGTTTGTAGTTCTCCTTGAAGAGGTCCTTCACATCCCTTGTAAGTTGGATTCCTAGGTATTTTATTCTCTTTGAAGCAATTGTGAATGGGAGTTCACTCATGATTTGGCTCTCTGTTTGTCTGTTATTGGTGTACAAGAATGCTTGTGATTTTTGGACATTAATTTTGTATCCTGAGACTTTGCTGAAGTTGCTAATCAGCTTAAGGAGATTTTGGGCTGAGACAATGGGGTTTTCTAGATATACAATCATGTCATCTGCAAACAGTGACAATTTGACTTCCTCTTTTCCTAATTGAATACCCTTTATTTCCTTCTCCTGCCTGATTGCTCTGGCCAGAACTTCCAGCACTATGTTGAATAGGAGCGGTGAGAGAGGGCATCCCTGTCTTGTGCCAGTTTTCAGAGGGAATGCTTCCAGTTTTTGCCCATTCAGTATGATATTGGCTGTGGGTTTGTCATAGATAGCTCTTATTATCTTGAGATACGTCCCATCAATACCTAATTTATTGAGAGTTTTTAGCATGAAGGGTTGTTGAATTTTGTCAAAGGCCTTTTCTGCATCTATTGAGATAATCATGTGGTTTTTGTCTTTGGTTCTGTTTATATGCTGGATTACATTTATTGATTTGCATATGTTGAACCAGCCTTGCATCCCAGGGATGAAGCCCACTTGATCATGGTGTATAAGCTTTTTGATGTGCTGCTGGATTTGGTTTGCCAGTATTTTATTGAGGAGTTTTGCATCAATGTTCATCAAGGATATTGGTCTGAAATTCTCTTATTTGGCTATGTCTCTGCCAGGCTTAGGTATCAGGATGATGCTGGCTTCATAAAATGTGTTAGGGAGGATTCCCTCTATTTGTATTGATTGGAATAGTTTCAGAAGGAATGGTACCAGTTCCTCCTTGTACCTCTGGTAGAATTCGGCTGTGAATCCATCAGGTCCTGGACTCTTTTTGGTTGGTAAGCTATTGATTATTGCCACAATTTCAGAACCTGTTATTGGTCTATTCGGAGATTCAACTTCTTCCTGGTTTAGTCTTGGGAGGGTGTATTTGTCGAGGAATTTATCCGTTTCTTCTAGATTTTCTAGTTTATTTGCATAGAGGTGTTTGTAGTATTCTCTGATGGTAGATTGTATTTCTGTGGGATCGGTGGTGATATCCCCTTTTTCATTTTTTATTGCATCTATTTGATTCTTCTCTCTTTTCTTCTTTATTAGTCTTGCTAGTGGTCTATCAATTTTGTTGATATTTTCAAAAAACCAGCTCCTGGATTCATTAATTTTTTGAAGGGTTTTTTGTGTCTCTATTTCCTTCAGTTCTGCTCTGATTTTAGTTATTTCTAGCCTTCTGCTAGCTTTTGAATGTGTTTGCTCTTGCTTTTCTAGTTCTTTTAATTGTGATGTTAGGGTGTC
>NW_026652294.1:67670734-67773634 GCF_009828535.3 Hylobates moloch
GTTTTTAACTTCTTTGCTATTGTTTTGAATTTCCTCCCGTAGCTCAGAGTAGTTTGATCGTCTGAAGCCTTCTTCTCTCAACTCGTCAAAGTCATCCTCCATCCAGCTTTATTCTGTTGCTGGTGAGGAACTGTGTTCCTTTGGAGGAGGAGAGGTGCTCTGCTTTTTAGAGTTTCCAGTTTTTCTGCTCTGTTTTTTCCCCATCTTTGTGGTTTTATCTACTTTTGGTCTTTGATGATGGTGATGTACAGATGGGTTTTTGGTGTGGATGTCCTTTCTGTTTGTTAGTTTTCCTTCTACCAGACAGGACCCTCAGCTGCAGGTCTGTTGGAGTTTACTAGAGGTCCACTCCAGACCCTGTTTGGCTGGGTGTCAGCAGTGGTGGCTGCAGAACAGCGGATTTTCGTGAGACCACAAATTCAGTTGTCTGATAGTTCCCCTGGGAGTTTTGTCTCAGAGGAGTACCCGGCCGAGTCAGGTGTCAGTCTGTCCCTACTGGGGGGTGCCTCCCAGTTAGGCTGCTCAGGGGTGAGGGACCCACTTTAGGAGGCAGTCTCTCCATTCTCAGATCTCCAGCTGCATGCTGGGAGAACCACTACTCTCTTCAAGGCTGTCAGGCAGACAGGGACATTTAAGTCTGCAGAGGTTCCTGCGGAATTTTTGTTTGTCTGTGCCCTGCCCCCAGAGGTGGAGCCTACAGAGGCAGACAGGCCTCCTTGAGCTGTGCTGGCCTCCACCCAGTTCGAGCTTCCTGGCTGCTTTGTTTACCTAAGCAAGCCTGGGCAATGGCGGGCGCCCCTCCCCCAGCCTCGCTGCCGCCTTGAAGTTTGATCTCAGACTGCTGTGCTAGCAATCAGTGAGAGTCCGTGGGTGTAGGACCCTCTGAGCCAGGTGCGGGACACAATCTCCTAGTGTGCCGTTTTCCACGCCCATTGGAAAAGTGCAGTATTAGGGTGGGACTGACCCGATTTTCCAGGTGCCGTCTGTTACCCCTTTCTTTGACTAGGAAAGGGAACTCCCTGACCCCTTGCCCTTCCTGAGTGAGGCAATGCCTCGCCGTGCTTCGGCTTGCGCACAGTGCGCTTCACCAACTGTCCTGCAACCACTGTTTGGCACTCCCTAGTGAGATGAAACCAGTACCTCAAACAGAAATGCAGAAATCACCCATCTTCTGTGTCACTGAGGCTGGGAGCTGTAGACCAGAGCTGTTCCTATTTGGCTGTCTTGGCTCCACCCCCGCAAGATTCTATTTTCGTTACAGTTTTTTGATACCTCACTTTCTTCTTCTTCATGGTTATATTCTTCCAATGGCTATATAGTAGCCATATAAATAATAAAATTTTCATAATAGCAGCATATACATAATAAAATTTATATTCCATTGACCTATATTTGAAAAAAAAGATCACTTTCTTAAATCTATTTAGATACTGATTTTCTGACCTGAAATTCCTTTTTATACTTTATTTAAGTAAATAGCATAAGTTGCTTATTTCCTAGAAAATCCTGTTGGTAAACAAAGACTGTAAGATAAAAGCTGCCAGAACACTGAAAATAATTTGCATTCGTTGACTTGGTAGAAGTGACAGACAAAGGCTCACTTTTAAAATGGAGCACAATTCAAAATTATGGACTAGACAAATCAATAATTCTTTATACATGTCAGTTGAAGTAATTATCTTGGTTAGCTAATTGCCTTTAAGGAAAATATGTCACTAAACCAAAGCCTTTAGAAATACAAATGAAAAATACATTTTTATTTCTCCCTAAGTGTGAAACCAAAGCTTGAATATCTTAATTTGTATTTTCAATGACACAGTTCTTCTTCAAATTGAATTTTTTCATTGTTTTCTGAAAGATTTTTGTAAGCTTCTGAACTTAGAACAGAGGTGAACTCTCCAAAGAAAGAATAGCCCCACTGAACTTTGCAAGGCTACACAAGTCTTCCTAAATGGACACTTGTATGCATTTTGAAGAGTTGATTTATAAATGCCAGAGACACTGGCTGCTTCTTTAAAATTCTTGAAAAAGCAAAATGTATATGAACAGGGTGTATTATCTTATCTTTAAGAATTTTTTCATGTGATACGTTCAAATATAAGATTGCTTTTCAATACGTATCCAACTTGCAAAATATTTAAGTATCAAGAATGAGGCCAAAGAATGCATTTTATGAAAAAACTTTTGCAAATGATCCTTTACCCTAGTATAGAGATGATTGAACCTATTTCTGCCACCCTCCCGTATGGTTTCACATCACCAATTGAACTATGGGAGTGTGTGTTTTATCAGTGAATCCAAACTAGAATAATGGCAGATGTAATGGTTTTAGATTTCCTAACCCATTAATTTGCTTCTCAAAACTCCTCTTCTAAATGGCTGTTTATGGGAAATGTCACACAGTCAGATGGACAATGGGAAACTGAATTCATTAAATTATTTTACTGAATACTAAGAAATAATTCATTTGACTTCAGGAAACCCTTGACTGATTTAAAGGACAGAATTGAGTAATTTTGTTCACTCTGTTTATATGCACACGTCACCAATTTAATACAATCAATTTTTTTTTTTTTTCTAGCCCAGGGCTTCCTTTACATCTGATTGGCCCCTGGCACTCACTGATTGACAAGTATTTCACAGTCACAGTTTACCTTTTAAAAAACCCAGGTCTTATCACTGATTTCTGTATTCATTTTTCTTTTGTTGGGCTTACATTTAAAGTGCCCCGGGAATGCTTGATATCTTATCTCTTCTTTCCTTTGTCTGTCTGCAATTCAGTGAAAAAACACTCATTCTCTTTCAACCTCCTCCTTTTTTTTTTAAAAAAAAAAAAAAAAAAGAGAAAAGAAAACTTCTCCCTCCCAGACTGAACTATATCAATGCCTTATTTCCTGGCACTTTTAGCAAGGGATGAGATGTATGGGTAACACAAAGGAAGAAGCTGCCTGGAGTAGACGCTGCCTGTTTTTCCTATTTCTCTTAGAATTCCTTTCAATCTTGGTCATGTAGTAAAGGATTTTCAGACAAGTAATTTTTGTATGTGTGACTGACATGTAAATAGTTAATGTGGTAGACTTGGTATAGAGACTTGGCAGAAGGCCCAAGGTTCAGAATATTAATATTTTCCTATTGGTTTTGGGATAGAAAAGCAATGTGACCTTCTTCAAGTAGCCAGGCTATCATTTCAGCAGCTACTAAGGATTCATTTCTTTTTCTTATTTCTTCACAGTCTTGAGAATCAGCAACAATGTTTCTATAATAAGCCTTCTCAGTGGCTTAGAGCCAACAATTATCTAAAGGTAGGTATCATCTTAGCCATCAATCAGTTAGATATTTTTTCAGTCTGCATTCTGGGGTGCCCTTATTTTCATTTCATTGAGAATATTCTTAGGTATTTTCAGGAAATAAGAGAGATGCCAAACACCGAGATCTTAAGATAGAGTATGTCACTCCTCTACAAGAGTAACTGATTTTCCTGATATTGGAATTCGACCTCAAATTTTATGCAATACCAATTTTAATAATTACTTAGAAATTCCTATTCTACGTTTCTTTTTTTTTTTTTTTTAGAGACAGAGTCTCGCTCTGTCGCCCAGGCTGGAGTGCAGTGGCGCGATCTCAGCTCACTGCAAGCTCCGCCTCCCGGGTTCACGCCACTCTCCTGCCTCAGCCTTTGGAGTAGCTGGGACTATAGGCGCCCGCCACCACGCCCGGCTAATTTTTTGTATTTTTAGTAGAGACAGGGTTTCACCTTGTTAGCCAGGACAGTCTCTATCTCCTGACCTCATGATCCGCCCGCCTCAGCCTCCCAAAGTGCTGGGATTACAGGCTTGAGCCACCGCGCCCAGCCTTCTACATGTTTCTTAGCTTCCATTGTTCAAGCATAGTAATAACAAAGATTATTTCCCTGAGTTTATCACTGTCTACAATTATAGGACATCAGAATCTAATTAATTGGCTGGGCACGGTGGCTCAGGCCTGTAATCCCAGCACTTTGGGAGGCCAACGTGGGCGGGTCACCTGAGGTTGGGAGTTCGAGACAAGCCTGACCTACATGGAGAAACCTAAAAATACAAAGTCTCTACTAAAATACAAAGTTAGCCGGGCATGGTGGTGCATGCCTGTAATCCTGGCTACTCTGGAGGCTGAGGCAGGAGAATCACTCCAACCCAGGAGGCAGAGGTTGTGGTGAGCCGAGATCATGCCATTGCACTCCAGCCTGGGCAACTAGAGCAAAAACTCCATATCAAAAAAAAAAAAAAAATCTAATTAATTCATTCCATATTTGTCTCAAACTTATGGAAAGACCCTACTCCACTTCAAACCTGTTTCTGAGGGGCAACACAGTGGAACTCAAAACACCGAGACTTCCATCTCTGGTATAAGAGACTGCAAAGGAATCACACATTGTGGCACATTGGATGGAAACTACTCAGCTGTGTCTATATCTTAGAGCTGTTGGGACCTGCAAAGAAAGCTGAAACCTCTGAGGTCTTAATGCAAAATGAAACATACCATACTTCCCACTTATGTGGGAAAAGGATTCCACTTCCTTAACTGTGCTAATCCATGAATCCCTAGCCTGTGCTTTGATGTTCAGAGATTTTAGCGAAAGAACTATATCTATACTTTCTACCCACTCCTTCTTCTCAGATCTAAGCACACATTGGTGAAGATTGGGCTAAAAATAATGTGATAATTAACAGTGGACTGTTCAATTGCTCTCTTTCCCTTTCTCCCGTATTTGATCCTCGGACGTTGTTTTTAGGCCTCCGTGCCTGAATTCTACCTTTCTTTTCAATAAGCTATTTCCCAGGAAATTCCACAGTTCCTCATATAAATAGTTCATAGCTAGATCTGGCTTTCAGATCCTTCAGTGGGACTCCTATTTGCATGAATCTTAGGGCAAGCAAATCTCAGGTTCTAGCTGACACAGGGAATTGAGATTCAGAAGTGAGAATGACTTGCCCAAAATCCCACAGTCAGTGGCAGGACAAAAATACCCACAATTTACTGATTCCAAATTAAATGTGGCATGCAACTTCTCAGAAAATCCTAGCAATCCTAGAATCAGTCATTGCTCCAAGGAGCCCTGATTCCTTTCTTTGGAGAATGGTATTTGTAACTGACGTATGGGCCCATGGTATGCACATTGTTACTGGGGTATCATTTAGGCTCTTGCGCCTGATGGAGCAAAGAAATACATGTTTGTATACCAACTCCTACATGAAAACTCACTTATAGAAGTAAAAATACTTCTGTGAGTAATTATCTGTAACTTTTATTAAGCAGAACACGAATTCTTACTAGTTGTTACTTTTGAAATTTCTCCCACCTACAAATTTGTATTCCTTTAACATTTGCAAAGATCTCTTTCCTTTCACCCAGGCTTTATTCTATGTTTTGGAATTGTCTAATTTTGATGAGATTGGCTCATCTATGTGACAATATACTGGAAGGCCCCAAAGAGCCACCGCCAGATTCTGGTAGCAGCTAATTAAAGCCTTGGAGAAAATGAGGTAACTCATAGATACTTAAAATTGATAGAGGTGAGGAGGACCATCTGATGAGCAGTCCCAACATTCAAGACACAAACTCACAGGAAGCAGAACTAATAGTGACCATAGTCATTGAAGTCATCAGAACATGATTGTTCATAGCCTATTAGCCTTAATTCTCTCAGTAAGTTGGATTTCTTCAGTCCTCCATGCCTTTGCATATCTTTTCTCTATCTGGAATTCCCTACACAAGCTATTCCAGCTGGTATATTTCTTTCACCATTCTGTACTACCTCCCCTCTGTCCCCAATCACAGTTAAATGTAACTGCTCCAGTGAAGTTTTTCTCAATGAACAATTTATTCCCATTTTCGTAATAAGTATCTTTCTCACAGTATTTATCTTATTGTACTATAATTATGTACATAAATGTCTTTTCCCTGCCATAAGTTATAAACTTTCTGAAGTCGTTCACCTCCAAGTCTAAAACAATGTTTACCATAGAGTAGACATTCTAAAAATACTCAATACTCTTTAATAAACTCCCCTTCATATATACATCTATTTTATTAGTTCTGTCTCTCTAGAGAACCCTAATATAGTTTGAGACTTACTAGTGAATTATTAATCTCCCCAAATTTCAATCTTCTCATTTGTAAAAAGTTTCTGGGATCCATATCATCGAAAGCTAGGAAGATTAAATGAAATAGCTAACTCACTACTGCATACACAGTAAATACTCAATAAATATCAAATGCTAGTATTGTTTTCATATTCTCCAGGTATGGAGGTTTTGGCAACGTTTGGCAGGGAAAAATTCTTTTGCTTTACAAGGGATTTCCCAAATTGGAAAACCCTGAGTGGGATATCAAAGGGATTTTTAGAATTCCCTAGCAACCCAAGGCATCCATTACAGAGTTAGAAGCAGGAGGAAGAAGATTAAAGAAAAAAAGAATAATTAGATTGAATGCTATCATGCGGTAGAGTATTTCCATGATGGATGGAATATTTTCTCCACTACAAAATATTGTGGAGAGTTTCCTGGCAAGGAGAAACTGAAAGTTGACCAATGATTCATTCCTTCAACATTCACAGATAGCACATTATGGTTCAGGCACTAATCTAAGCCCTGGGGATACAGCAGTAAACAAAAGAGAATAAAAGCCTCTGTAGATATTAAAATTGTAGTGGAAGTGGTAGTCTTTCCAGAGGTGAGAAATAAGGTTCCGCTAAGCTACAATGGTTTCTCCTATCACAGTGAGTAAAAGTGAGTTACAATTTTACTATTCTGAAATATAACAAGATAACCTCTAAAATGTGAATATATATATTATGTACTTAACATATGCAAGGGACTATGCTAAACCCTCTAATAGATAACTTAGCTCTTACAACAAATTTATGATGTCGATGTCATTATTATCACAATTCTTCCAGTGAGTAAACTGAACCACAGAGAAAGTAGTTAATTTTTCCGAGGTCACACACATATTAAATGATACAGTCAGTACTCAGGTCCAGAAAGCCTGATTGTAGAGCTCATAACCACTGCCTTATATAGTCATGTTTAAGGCAAGTAAGAATGTCCTTTACCAGCCTGTCCTTTATCACTGTCACCATTTTTCTGTAAGACTCCACAGAGAATACTCGATTGGCACATTTCCAATACTCTTTCTCCCTGTGTAGTCATTTCCTTCCAAATCCATATGACATGAGTCAGACAGGAAAGAAATTTGAACCAAAATGGGTCACTTTTTTGCAGCTTAGGTCACATATGATTTTTTTTTTATTTTTGAATACACAAAAATCAATATTAGGTCTGGGAGCTATGTTATATCTTCGTAAATATTTAAAAATATATTTACATTTGAATAATCTAAAATGTGCCTTTAAATATAAATGTTCCTTTTAATAAATACAAGGCCTAGACTGCAAAGAACACCTCAAAGTTAATATTTTGTACAAATAGCATTGGTAAGATAATGTTATTAGGGTACTGTAAAGGTAGTTGGCAATAAAAGTGTGCTGTAAAAAAGGGGTAAGAAATTGGGGAAAATGGTTCAAGAAATATCAAGAAAATATAAAAGCAAAATTGCTAAAATACATGAATTCTCGATTTTTTAAATGTATTGCCAATTTCAGGAAAGAAAAGAGTACTAATTTGAAGGTTTTTATACAATGTCTAAAATCCATCTTTTTAAATATCTATATCACTCATTCGATGTTGATAGAATCACTGAGGTGTAAACTGGACGGGAGTGTATTTATAATAATAAGGATACTCTCTAAAAGCCAGTAACTAACATTACTATGCTTCATGGAAATACTCAACTCTGATGATTTGAACCAAAACAATCAGCTTTGTTTTGTCATTTCTATTGGTTTATGATCCAGATGTATTCTTCATGTTGTTTATACATAACCTTCAGCTGGGGCTAAAATTCATGACAATAAATGAGTTTTTAATGTTTATCTGTTTATACATAATTTGAATTTAATCACAATTCATCTCTCCAGCTTTTATTTCACAAGATTACTTCACACAGTTCTTTTTGTAGCCTTCCTAAAACTTTGTAGTATTTTTAATCATTTAAAATATTTTAAGATCTTCTATTACAATTTTGAATGTCATGTGTAGGATATAGAATTAAGTGATCATTTCAAGCTTCATATAAATGCAGGAAATAGTCGTGAGAAATTATAGAGCCATTTATAGAAATTTAGTACAACAGAAGCCTCATTTAATATTTTTATTGCTATTTCACATTTATAATTACTTTACAGTACAAAAGTGATTTTAAATCTTCCTTATGCTAGTCTTCTTTGGAATATCATGATTTACCCAAGTACTGCTATTTTCAGTTTTAACTTTTTAGGTATAGAAAAATGGCTAACTTTTAGATTCCCTTAAACCCAAAGGGGCAGTGTGTCATAACTAAATACTAGGATAGATAATCTCAGCAGAAGATAAATCATATTCTACCTCTGTTACTCATTGTATTTTAACCCTTTAAAATATAGATCATTCATTGTAAAACTGAGGTCAATTATACCTGCTTCACAGGGTGGTTGCCGGGAAGTAAGACAATACAAATTAACAGGTGGCTTGATGTAGAGTAGGTTGCTTTCTATGCATGCAGTCTTTGGCTTATAGTAAGCTATTCTTCCCTTCTTCAAAGAGTATCATCTTTATTTCTTAAACAAATTTATAATTAAATAAATATTTGTATTGAAAATTTATATTGTTTAACAAAAGCATGTAACAAAAGCTTTGTCATATTCACGGAATAGCACAGCCATATAAGTTTGGGGCTCAGAGAATTTTAAGTCAAGCTAGCATGTGGGGTTTCAGCCCAGCTGTGTTTGTGTATATATATCACACATATGAGCATCTCGGTCTGCGTAGATCTTAATTGGGAGAGGGATGTGATTCACTTTGTCAGTTTCAGTTTCAAGGTGTTTTTCACATCTTGAAGTGTTAGATTTCTGTAAAAGTTGTAAGTAGCCTTTGGAAGTTTGAAAAGAGAAAGAGAGAGAACTAAAAATCAGGGTTAAGACATTTTAAAATAAACTTATTATTTACCATGTCATGTCAACAATCATGTGGAAGAGGGGCCAGGATATTGAAATCTGAGTTTGAAATGATGACAGTATTTTAGAGGTATGATCTAGAAATAATACTAATTTGTACTATGAAAAAATATTGATGTGATTTGACTGTGTGTCCCACCCCAAATATCTTCTCAAATTGTCATTCCCACATGTTGAGAGAGGGATGTGTAATCCCCAGATGTTGAGGGAGTGAGGTGATTGGATCATGTGGACAGTTTCCCCCATCCTGTTCTCATGATAGTGAATGAGTTATGAGATCTGATGGTTTTATAAGAGTTTGAGAGCTCCTCCTTCACATGCTGTCTTTCCTGCTGATTTGTGAAGAAGGTATCTGCGTCCCCTTCTGCATGATTTTAAGTTTCCGGAGGCCTCTCTAGCCATGTGGAACTATGAGTCAATTAAAGCTCCTTTCTTTATAAATTATCCGGTCTCAGGTATTTTTTATAGCAATGTAAAAATGGGCTAATGCAGTAAATTGATACTGGGAGTGGGGCACTGCTATGATACCCAAAAATGTGAAAGCAACCTTGGAACTGGGTAACAGGCAGAGGTCGGGACAGTTTGGAGGCCTCAGAAGAAGACAGGAAACTGTGGGAAAGTTTGGGACTTTCTAGAGACTTGTTTAATAGTTTTGACCAAAATGCTGATAGGGATATGGACAATGAAGTCCAGGCTGAGGTGGTCTCAGATGGAGATGAGGAACTTATTGGGAACTGGAGCAAAAGTAACTCTTGCCATGCTTAAGCCAAGAGACTGGTGGCATTTTGTCCCTGCCCTAGAGATCTGTGAAACTCCGAGGTTCAGAGAGGTGATTTAGGGTATCTGGCAGAAGAAATTTGTAAGCGGCAAAGTGTTCAAGAGCAAGCAATGCATACAACTTTGGAAAATTTGCAGTGTGACCATTAGGTAGAAAAGAAAAGCCATTTTCTGGGCAGAAATTCAATTCAGTTGCAGAAATTTGCATAACTAACAAGAAGTCAAATGTTAATAGCCAAAACAATGGGGAAAATGTTTCCAGGGCATAACAGAAACCTTCACAATAGCCCCTCCTATTACAGGCCTGGAGTCCTAGGAGGGAAAAATGGTTCCCTGGATCTGGCCCAGGGCCCCCCTTGCTGTGGGTAGCCGAGGAACTTTGTGCCCTGCGTCCCAGCCATGGCTAAAAGGTTCCAGCATAGTGCTCAGGTCATTGCTTCAGAGAGTGTAAGCCCCAAGCCCTGGTGACTTACATGTTGTGTTGGGCCTGTGTGTGCACAGAAGTCAAGAATTGAGGTTTGGGAACCTCCACCTAGATTTCAGAGGATGTGTGGAAATGCCTGGATGTCCAGGCAGAAGTTTGCTGCAGGGGCAGACCCTCATGCAGAACCTCTGCTGGGGCAGTGCAGAAAGGAAATGTGAGGTTGTAGCTCCCACACAGATTCCCCACTGGTCACTGACTAGTGGAACTAAGAGGGTCACCATCCTCCAGCCCCCAGAATGGTAGATCCACTGACAGCTTGCACCATGTGCCTAGAAAAGCCACAGGCACTCAGTGCAAGCCCATGAAAGAGCTGCCCAAGACTGTTGGAGCCCCCTCCTTGCATCAGCATGCCCTGAATGTGAGACACGGAGTCAAAGGAGATCATCTTTAAGGTTTAATGAATGTCCCGCTAGATTTTAGACTTGCATGGGGCATGTAGCTGTTTTGTTTTGGCCAATGTCTCCCATTTAGAACAGGAGCATTTAACAAATACCTGTACCTTCATTTTATCTAAGAAGTAACTAACCTGCTTTTGATTTTACAGGCTCATTGGCAAAAGGGACTTTCCTTGTCTCAGATGAGACTTTGGACTGTGGACTTTTGGGTTAATGCTGGAATGAGATAAGACTATTTGTGAGACTGTTGGGAAGGCATAATTGGTTTTGAAATGTGAAAAAACATGAGATTTGGGAGGGGCCAGGAGTGGAATGATATAGTTTGGCTCTGTGTCCCCACCAGAATCTCATCTCAAATTTTAATTCTCATGAGTCAAGGGAGTGATCTGTAATCCCCACATGTCGAGAGAGGGAGGTGATTGGATCAGGGGGCGGTTACCCTCATGTGTTCTTGTGATAGTTTATGAGTTCTCAGGAGATATGATGGTTTTATAAGTGTGTGATAGTTCCTCCTTAACATGCTCTCTTTCCTGCTGACTTGTGAAGAAGGTACCTGCTTTCTCTTCCACCATGACTGTAAGTTTCCTGAGGTCTTCCAAGCCATGCAGAACTGTCAGTCAATTAAGCCTCTTTCCTTTATAAATTATCCAGTTGCTGGTACTTCTTTATAGTAGTGTGAAATGGACTAATACAAATATGAATGACAATACTGTTTAACAACTAAAATTGACTTGTTTTATGTAGAAGTACTCTTATCTAAGAGGCAAAGTGGACAAAAAGTTGGCATGAGGCAGCAACACAATGCTGAACTTTTCCCTTAAATACCCCCTTTAGTGAATGTAATAGAAATAGATTTTAAGAATGGAAGCACAAACAATCTCTCAGTATTTTAACCAAACTCAAATTAAATCAATGTAAAGAGATGGAAATGGCCATCGTGATCATTGTTTTGTTTATTTATGGCTTGTTTGCTCTTCTTTGCTTTGTTAGTGTAACTATTTTCTAGAAGTAAAAATACTACATGGGAAATTTCATTAAGTCTACAGGCATATAAAACTATCTTTAATAGAAATAAATAAAAACAAAAGTAATAGTGACAGCTTATATTCATTGATTGTTTTCAATGTCAGTATTTTATGTGTCATTGAATTATTACTCCACATTTTACCAATTTATTCATTTATCAGATTTTTAAAAAGACAGACTTGAAGAGGGGAAGTAAATTACTCATGGTCACACAGAACATGCACAAGTTGATCACTCTCCACTTGTGTTGAGAATGTAAGCATGTTTATGTTGCAGCTACAAAGGAATGTCTTTAACACAAGTGATTTTTAAATTGTGAAGCAATTACCTAGGTGATGCTACTTGATCCATTGAAAGAGCAACAGCTTCTTTTCCTCTTGAAATCACTTAAATTTTGCTCTTAAAGCCAGGTTTCTTTCTTTTTTTTTTTTTTTTTGAGATGGAGTCTTGCTCTGTTGCCCAGGCTAGAGTGCAGTGGCACAATCTCGGCTCACTGCAAACTCTGCCTTCTAAGTTCACACCATTCTGCTGTCTCAGCTTCCCAAGTGGCTAGGACTACAGGCGCCCGCCACCACACCCAGTTAATTTTTTTTTGCATTTTTAGTAGAGACGGGGTTTCACCGTGTTAGCCAGGATGGTCTCCATCTCCTGACCTCATGATCCGTCCACCTTGGCCTCCCCAAAGTGCTGGGATTACAGGCGTGAGCCACCACGCCCAGCCAAAGCCAGGTTTCTTAATTGGGCTTCAGGAATTTGGGGTTGTCCTTAAAGTCATATGTAAAATCATGTGTGTGTGTGAGTGTGAGCATGTGTTTGGGTGTCTATGTGGATATGTTATGTGAGTGTGTTTGTGTATGGGTGCATTTTTCTAGGTAGAGAAGGACAATAGCTATTGTCTGATTTTCAAAAACTCCCATGATACAAAATAAGTTTAGAAACCATTGTTTATAGGGAGCAATGTTTTAGATCCGTAGTTTGAATACCTTTCTGCACATTATAACACCTGGAAACATTTGTAAAAATATTAATTATAGGCTCCACGAATTTATCTAATTGGTCTTAGGTGTGGCTCAGGCATTGCCCTGGCTTAAGCTCTTTAGGCCATCCTAATCCTAATGGAGAATTAGGGTGGAGAACTACTTTTTAAAATCGGATCATATGGATCCTTTCAATATTGTAACAATAGCACGTCATCCTTTTATTTTTATAAGAGAGGATAACTTAATTTTAGTTTTCAGATAGCTTTTTTTTTTTTTACACAACAGCTTTTCTGTCTTAAAATATATTTAACTATAGTTCTTTAGTGTGCTTTTTATTTGTCTACAGCTATTGAGGAGTTCTTGGGTCTGGCTTAACTGTATTATTCTCAGATCATTGTTTTCCATATAAATAAGTTTAGGAAAGAGACACTAGCATTGTGATTTTAAGGAATAAAACCTTCAGGGGCAAAATATAAGCTACTTAAAGTAATTAGCATAATAATACATTAAATGATCAGGCTGACAGAAGAATAACATTTTGCTCATTAATTCAGATTCTGAGAAGAGATTGGCATACGTCCTGTTCTCTGAAGTATTAAGCATTTTCAGTAGAGAAAGCCATACTTGAAATCATCCTTAAAATTGATATGCTATCTGAAGATCACTCATTAATATGATGCCACTAGGACCAGTTAAAGGTCCTTTCACATAAAATACAAGACAAAAAAAGTAAGTTTGTGTGTGTGTGTGTGTGTGTGAGAGAGAGAGAAACAGAGATTTTCATACTTTAGTTAAAATAATGGCATTTATTATTTTATAAGAATACAAAAATAACAGTTACTACTTCAGGATTCCTTTATACAGTGTCTTTGGAAATAAAGTCTCTCAATTTCATCTAAGGGATATCTGTTTTTCTTTGATACCATTTTAAGAAAACCAATGAAAGAGCTACTTTACAGAATTGGAGGTGAAGCTGATACTCCATTAAAATAGTGATAGATGGTTAGCAAAAGCTAATAAAAATAATAATAGTAACATTAAAATTTTATATTAAACCCTCTATGCAGCCCTACTATTTATAGTGTATGTATTTTAACATTTAAATTTAAGACTATAAGTGCAGGTTTGATATATAGGTAAACTTGTGTCATGGGGGTTTGTTGTACAGATGATTTTTTCACCCAGCTATTAAGCCTAGCACCCATTAGTTATTTTTCTTGATCTTCTCCCTCCTCACAACCTCTACTTTCTGTTAGGCCCCACTGTTTGTCGTTCCCCTCTATGTGTCCATGTGTTCTCATCATTTGGCTCCAACTTATGAGAAATGCGGTGTTTGGTTTGCTGTTCCTGTGTTAGTTTTCTAAGGATAATGGCCTCCACCTCCATCCATATCCCTGCAAAGGACATAATGTCGTTCTTTTTTATGGCTTCATAGTATTCCATGGTGTACCTGTACCACATTTTCTTTATCTAGTCTACCATTGGTGGATATTTAGGTTGATTCCATGTCTTTGCTATCGTGAACAGTGCTGCACTGAATATACACGTGCATATATCTTTATAATAATTTTTATTCCTTTGGGTATTTACCCAGTAATGGGATTTCTGGGCCAATTGGTATTTCTGTTTTTTGGTCTTTGCGGAATCGCCACACTGTCTCCCACAATGGTTGAACTAATTTACACTCCCATCAACATGTAAGTGTTCCTTTTTCTCCACTACCTCGTGAGCATGTGTTGTTTTCTGACTTTTGAATAATAGCCATTCTGACTGGTGTGAGATGATATGCCATTGTGGTTGTGATTTACATTTCTCTAATCATCAGTGATGTTAAGCTTTTTCTCATTTGCTTATTGGCCACATGTTTGTTTTCTTTTGAAAGGTGTCTTTTTAAGTTTTTTGCTGACTTTTTAATGGGGCTTAAACAGCCTTATTTTTAATGTAAGGAAACTGGGGCTTAAGGGATTTATTATTCAAGTTCACAAAGCTAATAGAAGGTGACAGTGGTATAAACATCTAGTGCCTTCTGACTCCAGAGACAATATTCTTAACCCCTATTTTCTCTATTTTTGTACCCCTTGTTTATACTTCTTCTCTGGACAGCCCACTTGAATTTGTGAGCTGATTGATCATGATGAGCAGAACGGGGACACTATTTCTCAAAGCTACAAACATGGGCCTGACCCTTAAGAACTAAATAGAGGAGTATGTTGGGGTATAAAAGACAATGACTCTGGAAGCCCCAAATCAACTCTGAAAAGTTCTAAAGAAATACACTACCTTTGCTTATGCAAGTGTCTCCTACCATATTTTAACATATAATATTTTTGTTTGTTTTTCCATTCTAGAGAGCTACTTTTCTAATATTATACCAAATAGAGGGTGGGTAATATGGTTCTAAGTTTCATTATAGCTTTTAAGTTCTATGATTGTAACTAAACTTAGGAGACACATAGTGTACCTGTGCTTCTTTCTTACATTGCCCATTTTATTTGCGTGGAGAGAGGCAGGTGAACACCCATTGAAGCCAGTGTTAACTGTGATACTGCTAATAGAGCAGACTCCATCTGATAAAATAATACACTAACTGTGTGTGTGTGTGTGTGTGTGTGTGTGTGTTACATATGTTCTTAGACCCACTACTTTCCAACAGAGTCATGTCCTAAATAATGATTATTCCAAGATGTAGACTGATCCTGAATATAAGTAGCAATAATTCATCCCCACCATTTTTTCTCTAGCCTTAGTTTAGTATTCCAGATCTATCTGTATTTTCAATATGCCAATTACAATTTCCAAACTCTGACTTCTCTTACATACTCTGCAGGGAATCATTAAGTTTTTAGAAAAAGCCTGTTGACTGGTATTTACTCTAAGTGAATAAAAGTATTAATATTTTGCGCAGATATAAGAAAGCATGAAAATCAGTCAGTGATGTGAACTAATGTGCTGACTTCACAATATTCTTTGATGTCTATTCTAAGAACTGGGCCTTATATCAATGTCCATAGAAAAAAAGAATAGATCAGATGAAATGATACAAATCTGGGTGAGTTGGAGAAACAACTAAAAAATGAGGTGTATTCAAAAAATACATATTTGGGTTTAAATATTTATACCAAACTTCAAAACTCTCCTTTTTTCTCTCTCTCTCTTTTGGAGGAGGTAGATTCCCTACCATTTCTCCCTGTCTCCACCCCACCTGAGTCTCCCTGTGCTTAACTAAGGCTTGTACATGCACTTCTCATGAATTACGATGAGTACAGTTAGATTTCTTAAGCTACCTTGTAGAAGACCCATAAAAGTATTTCCCAATAATAATCAGAAAATGACATGGTTTTCTTCCAGATATGCAACAACCATGATCGCACATCTTTGAGTACAGAAGCATTTACTTTCTGATCATAATTCCATTCTTACAGGCCAGTCTCACCAATTGTTTTCCAAGTGGTGAGAATGACATTACTGGAAACATTTTTGTGTCTCATATTTGTTTCCCATATTTAAATGGGGCAACAAAACCGTGCATTTCTTTGTCCTATTTGGAAGATAATTTTTATACTCGTTTATATGTGTATTTATTTATCTAATAGGTGCTATTTGATATTGGATTGTCCATCTCTTTTTCATATTCCTTATATGTCTGACTTTAAAGTCTGTTTTAGGTCAAATGTTTGTCTATTTTTAATATATTCATTTTCTTGAACATACTAACATAGTCAGTTTTATCTCATCATTTCATTCTCTAAAATAATTTCATTTGACTATCATGTTTCAAATATGCACAATTGTCATTATCTTGGTGTAATTTTAAATGTCTTTCAAGGTGTTTTTCCTCTTCCATCATTGGTTTTTAATGATCTTGACTCTAGACACAATTTAGAATCTAGTAAAATTATATATACTTATGCTTTAACCATATGTGTGTATGTGTGTGTGTATATACATATGAAACTATGTGTATATATATATGTGTGTAATATATGTATGTCTGTGTGTGTAGTAATAAATGCTTATATAAAGGTGACTCATGTCTCATTTGATAATAATTGACATATGGCACATAGTTGAACTTTATACATCAGTAGTGGCTATGAATAATAAAATATGTATTCCTTTATAGAATAAAGATGTCATTTTTTGTGAATATAAATAGTAATATAGCATGTAGTTGAACTTTATGCACCAGTAGTATCTATGAATAATAAAGAATGTATTCCTTTACAAAACGTAGATTTATTTTTTTGTGAATGTAAACAATATTTTAATCAGCTTCTTTTCAGTATGCCATGATAATTATAATAATTAACTTTAAAAAATAATGTTAGTCTTTCCAGATTTTTATAATTTGGCAATGGGAGTAAACAAGTGTAATCCAAGAATAGTTAATATCTGTAAGGTCAAATATTTGTAGCATCAAGTTAAATAGCAATATTGATCCCCACGTAGATAATTCTTGCTGTTGCTATTCACCAATTTAATGCTGACACATTGTTCCATCTCTCACTAATTCATGGGCCCAATGACATTTTGATTCATGCTCCTAGTCTTCAAATTTAAACACACTGTGATAAAAACTGTCTGAATTGAAACATAAATTAGTGGAGAATTAATCAGTTTGGCAAAGGCATTAAACCACACTCTAGTACCGTGTCATTTTCAAAACTCGTATCCAGCAGATAGTTTTAAACTGAAATTTACTCCTAATAAAAGATTTGGGTGTGGCCATCAGTAATTCAATTAACAGGAACTCAAATGTGCAATTTAATATTCCAACAATAAATGAATCTTAATAGAAGACCTAAAATCTTATTATAAAACACTGTGTACATTTCTTTCCAGGCATATACTTCTCAGTAACTTGACTTTGCCTACCACATCCTTTTCCTTTCTTTCCTCAGGCTTCTATCTCTCTTTGTACATATAAACAGCCTGATAGCTTTTACTCTGGAGATACCCATTTTGGAAGATTTTGTAAAAGTTTAGCTACTCTCGCCAATGTGATTTTTACCCCTAACAGCAAACAGCTTGATGCTGTGTCTTGGAATACCTTTCTCATTCTGTGAAATGTCAGATCACTGGTGAAATATTTAGAAATATGGGACACAAAAACGTTTCCAGGAGTGTCATTCTCACAACCTGTAAAATAATTGACTAAACTCTAAGAATGGAATTATGATCAGAAACTAAACTCTAGTATACTCAAAACTTATGCAGTTCTCAATTTTAGTTGATGACCACCTGATTTTAAATACACATTCACTAAGTATAAACAGGATTCAGTCAGTGTTTTTATATTTTGAGTATCAAATTTGAATGTCAACTTTCCACCTGTTAGATGCTCAGATTACATATTATTGTACTTTAATTAAAGTTAGGCCATTGTATCTTCCTCCTTCAACTTTTCTAGATACCAATGATAAAGAAACCCTTGAGTGCAAGTATCACTGGTAATTGCCAATATGACAATAATTATTTTCAAAGTTACTGTTTTGCATCTGTTAGAGCTACCTCTGCTTGAGCTACCTCAGATCAATGAAGATATGTTCTTTGTTTCTTTTGTTTTTAATACAATTTCTACTTTAAGTTATGGCATTTCTAGCCTCATTTCAAAATAATAAAACTTACACATAAGGAGTTTAAGATTGCAACTTAACCATAATCCTAAAGGAGTTGGGGCCATTGCTAATAATTAAAGTATGTCGCCATTCTCTACCTTCCTAAACTACAAATTCATTTTTTATATAAAACATATATTTGTCACGTAAAAACAAAGGAATACTACAATTGGCACTAAGATTCCCACACTCAAACAATCCACTACGGTTTATTTAATCTACAATGAGATTCAATTATAGAACCATAGCTAGCCTATTTTTGATGTCAAGGAGAAGAAGTGGGTTGCATAATTCAGGAAGGAGAAGAAAGATACACCCATGCTCTCCCCATCTACATTTGATGCAGAAGAGGCCTAAGAAAACTTTCAGTATTTTTCTCTCTTCCTTTCCTACATTCTTTATCTATTTATCTTAGTTTCTACTACTATTTTCACTGCTTTTCTTTACTAGTACTGTTTGCAAATCATTTGTCTCATCATAATCAAAATTTCCATAACAACTAATGATTGGCTTATTGAAATTCCCATATACCATTAATTATTACATATACTCATATCATATGAGGACAGTATCTAATTTCTCATGCCAGCCAACTGAATTTTCATTTCAAAAAACTATATTTTTTGTATAAGGGTTAAAATAGAAACTCAGATATTATAGAAAGATATATATATTTGGGCAGAGATCTCAAAAGATGGGACAGGCCTTGTCTGAAATTCAAACATGAGAATAAGCCTCCATATGTGCTCTTTCTGCTTTTCATCTTTTCCCCCTTACTCTATCTCAGAAGTTACAAATTCTTTTAATAGTTCTGTGTTTTCGTAACAGGCACAATGGCTACAGCAGTGTGGTGTTCCCTAGAGAAGGGTTAGGTGTAGGTGCTCTCACATTTCGATTATTTGTAACTTGTGAGTTTCTGATCAGAGACACAATGATTTAAATCTCTTTGGACTAAGAAAAACTCTTAGTTTTTGGTCTTAGTCCAAATGCTCTTTTTGGTCCTTGCTTTTGACTTCCTCTTTAGTCTAAAAACTAAATTAGAGTCCATGAGTTATTCCAATTTTCCCTAGCAACCTTCTGTTTTTACCTCAATTTGCTATGTTGATCTATTCTCATTTTTTCTTTGTTTTTCTCTGAAAAAAATAGAATCTTCTTACAATCCGTCTTTTAATCTTTCATCCTTTACTTTTTACCCCAGTCAGCATGCTATATTTGCCCTTTATCTGGGTAGATTAAACCTTGAGCTGAATACATTAGATATTTCTTTTCTAGGCAGAAATGTGTGGCTTTACTCTGAGTATTTTCTCTTTAAAAGTTCCTCTCTTTCTAGTTAAGAGCAACTTCTCTTTCAGCCTCAGGCCTTGTTTCTGACCATCTCTCTTGCCTTAATCATAGGCCATGGTGTATTACTAGCTGCCTATTTTTTGGCATCTGCGTACAATGTGGCTTCCAGTTATTTATTCCATCTCTGACTTTCTTCTTGGATTTACTAGTGTTGCTTATGACGACATGATATTAAGTTTATTATTCGGATATACTCCTCTAGTTAGTTTAATGTTGGAAAATGTTGGTCTGCCTACTTACTTGCTTTGTCAAAAGTGGCTTTAAAACAGTATTTCAACCAACAGAACCTGAAATTTCTGACTCCCAACCACTTGTCTCTCTATATATCTGTCTGTCTTTATTGTTTTTCAACTTAATTGAGGTATGTTTTTGTGTTTCTTAGATAAATACCTTGGGTCATCTGTCAGGTGGAGGTTTAATGTTTTAAGAAACTTCCAGATTTCTTGGTTTTCCAACGTGGTACTATTTGACATTCATATCAGCAGTTTATAAGAGTTCAAATTGTTCCATATGGTTATCAATACCAAATATTGTTAGCTTTTTAATTTTAACCATTCTTAACCATTCTCATGGGAGTGTAGTAGTATATTGCTGTGGTTTTACCTTGGATTTTCCTAATGAGACACATGCATTTCATGCAGTTATAACTTACAACTTCTTTTGAGAAATATCTGCTCAGATCTACCTATTTTTTGAAGCATTTTTCTTCTTATGATTAAGTTGTAAGAGTTCTTTATACGTTCTAGAGGGATATAAGCACTTTGTCAGCTCTATGTGTTATTCATAGTATCTCCCAGGCTATGACTTGTCTCTTCCTAACAGGGTCTTTGAAGAGCATTTAAAAATTTTTCATAATATTCAATTTATTATTTTTTTCTTTTGTGGCTTATTGTTTTATACCCTATTTATATCATCTTTGCTGACGCCAAAGTCACATAGATTTTCTTTGTTTTCTTCTAAAAGTACTATACTTTCGTTTTTACTTTTAGACTCATAATTCACTTTGTGTTCTCTTTCATGTATGAAGTGAGGGAAGGAAAGATGCTTTTTTTTTTGCTTTTCCTTGTGGATATCTAATTTTCACAGCACCATTTGTGAAAGGTCTTTCTGTTCCCAGTTGATTGCCTTGACACCTTTGTTTTAAAAAAAATTACTCAACCAAATAGGTGCAGGTTTATTTCTGAACTCTATTTTTCCTGTTAATCTATGAAGATGATTCTTGTGCAAGGACAATATTACTGGATAAAAACAGATGGAAAATGAGTTTTCACATAATATAAGTGTTACAGTTTTCTTTTTGTTCTTGTTATTGCTTTGGTTATTCTAGGTTGTTAACTTTCCGCGTAGATATTAGAATCAGCTTGTCACTATCTAATATATATATATGGTATATATATATATATATATACACACTAGTAGTATTTTGATTGAGAATGGGGTACACTTGAAGGTTAATTTGAGAAAAATTGCCAACTTAACAGTATTGAGTCTTCCTACGCATCAGCAGAGACTATTTCTTCATTATTGTGTCTGTTGTATTTACATTTTCTCAACTATCCTTTATAGTTTTCAGTTAAGAGTCCTTTAACATTTGTTACATTCATTCCTAAGTAGATTTTTAATAATATTTTAAGTGGAATTTTTTATTTTAATTTACTTCCAATCTTTTATTGTGAATGTGTGTATACAAATACATGCACACAGTTAATACTTCCACGTAATCTTGTTCCTATAGCCCTATTATATTCAATTGTTATTCCTATGATTTTCATATGTTAAGCCTTGCATTTCTGGAATGAACCATATCTAACATTGAATTAATATGCTAGTATGTTTTACAAATATTTATGTTTATGTGCATGAGGACTATTTGTACCTAACTTTATTTTTAGTTTTAATTTCTGCAGGTTTTGGTACACTATTTATGATGGCCTCCTAAAACAAGTTGGGGAAACTAATTTCTTGTCTATATTCTGAAAGATTTTGCATATTTTTTAATATTTATTTATCTGAAATGTCTTTAGCATGCCTTTATTTTTGAAACATATTTTGCTGGATATGAAAATCCGATTTGATAGTTTATTTACTTTTTTCTTTCAGTTCTTTAAAGATACTGGACTTCTATCTTATTGCTTTCATATTTTTTTCTGAGAAGTCCGTGTCACTCAATTTTTTTTCTAAAACAATTGTAATATGTTGTTTTTCTCTAGCTGCTTTCAAGATTTACTCTTTTTGTCTTTAGTGCGTTGATTATGATGTGTGCATAGTTTTGTTCACGCTAAACCCATGTGGGGTTCACGGAATATCTTAAAACTGTTCATTTGTGTTTCTCCAAATTAGTTATTTTCATTATTTCTTCAAATTTTTTTTTCTATCATTTGTTCCTTCTCTCTTTTGGAACTCTACACATATTTTAGACTCTGTTTCCACACAATAGGGATCCTGACTCCCTGATTTTTTTTTCTTATTATTTTTTCTCTGTTCTTAAAATTCAATAAATTCTGTTTGTTATCTCCAAGGCCACTGACTCTTTTCTCTGCTATTGAGCCCGTTCCAGAAATTTTTTATTTCAGGTAATGCATCTTCATAGTAGTAAAGTTTCCCTTTGATTGATTTAAAATATTTTATATTTCTCTTTTGAGATTTCACATCTTTCCATTCATCATAATTCTACTTCTTTTAATTCATTGAACATAGTAACACCACCTGTTAATGTCCTTGAACTATGATATCTGAGTCATCTCAGCATTGATCTCTGATGCTTTTCTTTTGTAAATGGGTCACATTTCCACATTTCTCTCTATGTCTTATACTCACATAATTTTAAATATTATTTTGGACATTGTGAATGTTATTTTGTGGAGGCTGTGGATTTTATTATACTCCTTCAGAAAGTCTTAGATTTTTTGTTTGTTTCAACAGGTAGTGATGTAGTTACACTCAAAATGCAAAACCTTTCTCATCTACAGTGGGGGGAAGACCCTTTCTCAGTTAAATTTTTGCACCTTGTCTAAGGTGTTTATTGTTCAAGGGTTAGCCAGCTACTTGGTCAGAGTTAACACACAGGAACTGTGGTTCCTTTGCTGCAGAACTCTTTGTTCAGGATTGCTCCCTCACTTCCTGGTGACTATGGCCCTTCAGCCGTTCTTTTATAGTTTTTCAAGACAGAAAGATTGCAGGTTTTCTTATGGAGCTTCAGCTGCCCTGGGCTAAGCAGTGATCATGGCCTATCTTCAAATTAAACCTGCAAAATAAGAATCATCCTGCTCCGATCTCATTTTCCATATTTTGACTCCCCTTCAAATCCTGCCTGCACATTTCACTCTACAAAACCTTCAAGTAATTATTTTTGTATTTTGTGCACATTTTGTAGTGGTTAATTGGAGGGTTGGTGTTAGCAGCATGGTCCTTATATTGGAAGCTAAATTCTAATTTTTACTTTTGTATTTATTTGAATAATATATCCCTGCTCTTATATAAGCTATATCAAAGAAAATATGTCTATTTTTGTTTGCAATGCTATTGCCAAATTCTAAAAAAGGCAATCATATACGAGGAACATTCTAAATATTTATACGATCAGAAATTAATAAAAAAAACCTTTTGCTTGTGCAGTATAGTAGAAAAGCAATACAGTTAGATTCAGAACAGGAAGACTTTAGTGATAGAGTTGTTAAAGAACTTAGAGAATGTGAAAATATTAATTTATTTTTTGTTTTCTCATGCTTAAATAAGCATCTTTGATTATACCTTTTATTAGTTATTCCTTATTCTTAGGTTCGTGTATACATTTTATGGAGAATCCTCAAGCTAAGGTGGCACTTTCTCTAACATTTTGATTTTGCTTCTATGATAGCAGTTATCACATTATATTAAAATATTTTATTTATCTTTTTTTCTCATTTTTTAGCATAATGAGGGCAGGGACAGTGTCTCGTTTTCACCTTTATTATGTGGGCACCAGGCACAGAGATTGCCTCAAGCACATTTCACAAAGGGTACATGATTGAATGGCCAAGCAAAGTTTTGGCGATTTTTCTTTTGAGGACGACATCAGGTAGTGCTGATAAAACTACTCAAGATGATAAATACGGCATTTTTGGCAGTTATATTTCCTGTGACCATATAGATTAGACACAAATACTACTCCAGAGACTTGCAGCTTTGCATAGTTACTATATCATGACTGTCAACCTCCCAAAAGACATACTGACCTTCCTTAATCAGTGCATCATTTGGAATATGTGGTAATAGAGCTTCTTGACAACTTTTAAGCTTAAAAACTGTAGTCTGCATGTAAAAGATTCCCTTGTGCAAGCAGGCCTTGATTTCCATCTTCTTCCTGCTTGTCATTAATAGTTCTTTGCTGACTCTGCACATCTTCTTTAACATGCAAGAATGCAATCATTAGCAGTTTCTGGATTACTGTCCTGAGGATTTATCATGATCTTCATAGCCTGCCGAGTTAAAAACTTTCCCAGAGGACCAGAAGCACATTATGACACCAGCTTCCATTTTTAGCATATGTCTCAGGTTAAATTTAATATAATGATGGCTGCTTTAAAACAAACACTTCTTCCATTTAATAATATGCTTCTTTTAATCAAAACATATCATATTTTTTCCAATGAGAATAAAAAATAAAATGGCAACCACGAAAAAAAGACAAAAGAAAATTGGCATGACTATCAAATAGACAATTATCTCTTCATATATTTGATTAGATCATCAGGTTAACTTTACTTGGTGAAGGTGTTGATATTATAGGGAAGCAATTTTCTGTAATTCAAGTTTTTTTTGCTGCAAAAGTTCAAAATCTGAGCATGTATGGTCTCACTTACAAGTGGGAGCTAAGCCATGCATACACACAGTTGTACAGAGTGGTATAATGGACATTGGAGACTCAGAAGGGATGAACAAGGGAGGGGAGTGAGGGGTAAAAAAAAAAAAAAAAAAAATCACCTATTGAGTGCAATGAACACTATCTGGGTGATAGGTACACTACAAGTCCAGATTTCACCATTATACAATTTACCCATGTAACCAAAAGCCATTTGTACCCCTAAAGATATTGAAATAAAAAATCGTTAAAACCTTCTGAGCATGTAAACAGATTACTTATTTATTTTTCTTCTCCTCCCTACTCTATTTATTTTTCGAGACTCAAAATGTCATATCTAGCCTCATACTATTAACATACATCAGCCATTTTGACAACTGGTTCTACAATATATAAATACACTTCAGCCATTTTAACATTCGTATATACTCTTCATTGATAGATGTCATCATGTATGGTTACAAATAAGAAAATAGTCATATGAGAACTGAGTTCTGGGAAATTATCTCTGGAATTTTTCGTTGTTTGTTGTCTCTTGTCAGATTATTATTATCTTATTACACTTATGGACTTATGTGCCAAAATGTCTCAAATATAAGTGGAAATGATAATGTCACAGTCTTGATTTAAATTATTGAAACTATTAGGATTTTGAGAGCAAAGGAAGCACAATGAATATTGACAGTTAAACAGACAAAACAAGTACAGTAGCCTACCTGGTCTCCTTGCTTCTTTTTTTTTTTAAAATTTTATTATTATTATACTTTAAGTTCTAGGGTACATGTGCACAACGTGCAGGTTAGTTACATATGTATACATGTGCCATGTTGGTGTGCTGCACCCATTAACTCGTCATTTAGCATTAGGTATATCTCCTAATGCTATCCCTCCCACCTCCCCCCACCCCACAACAGTCCCCAGTGTGTGATGTTCCCCTTCCTGTGTCCATGTGTTCTCATTGTTCAATTCCCACCTATAAGTGAGAACATGCGGTGTTTGGTTTTTTGTCCTTGTGATAGTTTGCTGAGAATGATGGTTTCCAGCTTCATCCATGTCCCTACAAAGGACATGAACTCATCATTTTTTATGGCTGCATAGTATTCGATGGTGTATATGTGCCACATTTTCTTAATCCAGTCTATGCATCATTTCTTATCAGCAACTTTCCATCTATCAGGGTTTTTAAAAATGTGAATCAAGTCATACAACTTCCTTGCTCAAAATCCTCCAGCAGATTCTCATGGGCAATCACATTTAGAATACAATCTAAAGCATCTTTCAAACCCAAGCAGCCCCACATGATATGGACTCTCACTATTTCTCCAAGCTGGTGACCTAATCTCCACTGCAGCTCATTGTCTGCTTCAGCCACTGGTTACCCTGCTGTTCATGAAGCCAAACATGCTTCTTTCTCAGGGGTGTATTTGCTACTGCCATTGCCTAGGACACTTTTCACCCAGGTATTCATTTGGCTCTCGTGTATTTCCTTCATGTCCTAGAAAGCTGTCTTTTGCAACTCATCCAAAGTATCTCCCAACCATCATATCTGTGTCTTTATCCTGTTTTGTTTTTCTGTTTAACATTTATCACAATTTTCATATACTTACTTATTGCCTCTCTTTTAATAGAATATGTCCTTAATAAGGGCAAAGGCTTCACTGCTTTACTGTACCCTATATCTTTCTCATTTTTAGATGCTTTGTTTATATGACTTTGCATATATGAAGATGTCTTCAATCTATCATCTACCTACACATAATAATGAAGGCACTGTTTTATAAAATCTAGTGTGCTGCTAAGAAATGATACCATTTTTTTGCTCTTTTTTGCCACTGTAACTTTTTTCCTTCTTCATTTCTGGACACTACGCTTTTCTTTGTTCCTGTTTTTCTGAAATTGCTGGGAAATGTACCTTAGTGTGGGCCTCTTCCCTTTCATTATACAAGAAATTTGATGGATTCTTTCATACTGGAGACTGGAATTCTTGGGTTTTGGAGACCTTTCTTCTACTACTTTTTTGCTAACTTTCTCTTCCCTCTTTCTCTCTTTTTGGAAATCCTGTTAGATGTTGGAGATTTTTGATTTACATTCCAAATTGCTAATTGTAGCAGTATTTTTCAATTCTCAGTTTTGACTTTTTTTACTGTTGAAGAGATGTCCTTAAATGTTTCTGCTCACCATTCTGGTGAGGGAAGGAATAGTATGTAAGTAATTATCTTTGTAATTTCCAAGAGCTTCTTTGTCCTCTGATTTTTTATAGCATACATGTTTTATGCATATATTCAGCATTGCTCTCATCCTGAAAATAAATTAGTTTTCTTTAGTCTTTGTTTCCTAGGCATTATTTTCTTCTGTTTGTGTATTTTATCTCCTTTTTCACTGGCGGAGTTTTTCCCTAGGTTGCTGTGGACCCCTAGCTGCCCTTTCCTATTTAAGCGTGAGTTGATTCATTGACAGAACTGGCCACCTGGTGGTGATTTAATGTCAATCTTGCATTTTCAGTGGAACACTTATAACTATGATATCAAAAATCTTTTTCCTAGGCTTATTTATAGTGACAAGATAGTTGGCTTAATTTTGGTGGAGGTGTACATTTACAGTTGGAGTAGGTTATGTGTACTTGTCTCCTGACTTTCTGGGAACCAGGGAAGGAAAGACAGCTGAGTCCAGCATATTTATAATGCACTGTTTCCTCTAATCCTTACTTCTCCTGTTTTCTACAATATTTGGTATCTCCAAGTCCATGCTGTTTTCTAGCAGGGCATAAGCATATGAGGATGTGAGACATGGAGTTCCAAGTGCTTTTTAAACAGATTTTCAACCAATCTCCTTTTAAGCTCACTGCATTCATTTACCTTGTTTCTCAGAGTGTCTCCAAATAATGAGATGTTCTGGGATTCTGTAGGATGCATTATTTCACTTATCATCAATATGTCACTCTACACAAGCCTAGGTGGTGACTTTATTAACAGGACTTATGTCACTCATATTTGGGTTGGTTTCCCAAAAGCAGATTCTAAAATGAGGATTTTTTTGAAAGTGGTTTATTAGGAAGGATTCCCAGGGAAAAACAATAGGCAGTTGAGGCAGTGGGATGGGAAGGGAAAGAGTTGAAGCAAGGATCTTGTGCCAACCCAAATCCCCAGATAATTATTTAGGTTAAATCTACATCGATGTTCTGGAGACCCAGTGTTGGTCCAATTATGAGACTAGGAAGCTGGCGTATTCATACCGTCGTATCTGTCAGTCATTGTGAAAGGGCCACCTGCCGCTCTTTGGCATATACTGATACACAGAGTAGGTCCTAGCATCTAAGAAACAGTTCTCTGACAGTGATGCTCTTGGCTACAGAGCATGAGGAAGCAAACATAGCCTGTGTGAACGACTTGGTAAGGGGATCAGGTGGAACATGAGCAGACTACTAATAGCAACTAGGATAATACTTCTCTATCTACATTCTTACTTATAAATATTTGTTAAAATTATTATTTTCTTATTTTCTTTTAGGGACGTTGAGTCTTTACAGTTTGTTTTGCCTTGCTTTTATCTCTGATGTCAATCTGACACAATTAACTAGGATTTGCTAGGAGAAGCCCTGAAATTATTTTATTAGTATTCTCTACTTTTCAGGAAATAAAATATGATGCAAGGGAAAATAATATGGATCATTTTAAGAATAAAGAGTTAAAATTATTGATTGCTATATATATAATATAGATCTAAGTTAAAATATATATTGTAATTTTTGTCTTAGATCAGTCAAGTTGGTCAAAAGTAATGTGAGGAGAAAGACAAAATGTAAAAGGCAAAAGGCAAAATAATTTCAGTTAGCAGAATTGGAAATATATTAATGCTTTTCAAAGATTTATGAAGTTGGACATGAAATAATTTTAATAAAAAGTCAGTTACAATTTGATAACAATAGTACAATCTATATATGTAATTGAAATCAGTAATACCATCACTTATCAACTAAAACAATTGATATAGAAACACTTGAAGATTTCTTTATATATTTATAAATACTCTTAATGTTTCTTTTCATCTAGTTTTTTGAAAACTTGTAGAGGAAAGTTAAAAAAAACTGACCTTTTTCAGTAAGAGCTCAACTTTATTCCCATTGAATGTAATGAATTACGTAATTTCCTTTTCTAGGGGAGTGGCAACTTCTATGAATGTTTTCAATTTTTTGCCCCTAAGTAATTAATGATTACAGCTGGAAGTTTAAATGTCTAAGGCTGAAGATAAACAAGTGGAATTGGGCCTGTTTTTGCTCTTGTCAGTTGCTAGACATTCACAGATAAAATATATCTACACATATCTACATATAAAATATATCTACAAATATCTACACATATAGGTATAAATATATTTATATATTTGGGTCCAATCTGAGGTTCTGCATATTTGGGGAGGTTCAGTAACAAAATTGATAACGTAACAAGCCTTTAAATATCATATATTTTCCTTGTCTACCTAATCAAATTTTGCTTATCTGATGGGTCTACCTCATACGACATGTCTCCACAAATCTTTCTTTGACTATCACTGTTGTCTTGACAATTGCCTAAAGTATTCAGAAATGTGCTGTACATATCATTTGAAACCTGTAAATACTTATGGTATGGCAATTAAAGAAACAGTAATGTTTAAAATATAAAAAGTAACAATGAATGCTTGGGATTAGAAAGATATCAAGTAGTTTTATAATTTTTATTTATATCTAAAAACATGAGATAGGAAATATTAACTAAACAAAAACCAGCACAGTAGATAAGTATTCACTGTCTTTCAACGTTTTTCCAAAGCAAAACAGTAGAAGAAAATGAAACTATATTTGGTTGATCTGAATCTGCTGTGGGCTTCCAGCATTTTAGGGAAGCTGCTGCCCCCTAAAATCAAAAGCATAAAATAAAAGCAAACAAACAAAAATCTGAAAAATAAAATTTAAAACCACGAAGTGGTCATTTTTTCTTTTCTTTTTCTTTTTCTTTTTTTTTTTTTGAGACATGGTCTTTTTTTCTCATCCAGCCTGGAGTGCAGTGGCAAGATCACAACCCACTGCAGCCTTGACCTCCCAAGGAGACCAGGTGATCGTCTCACCTCAGCCTCCTTAGTAGCTGGGCCTTCAGTCATGCACCAAAATGCTTGGCTAATTAACTCTTAAACGTCTTAGAAATACTACCATAATATATTTCCAAAACACATATATCCATGGAAATTTTAAAACTGTTTAGTACACAAAATTAAGGTATGTATGTAAATTGAATTTTTTTTTTTTCTGAAAGATACATTACCAAGAATCTTCCTAATCTACCAGATTTTCCCTGAGATCCTGAAATAACTCAGTGGAGAAGATGTCTGATCCATGCCTTAATGATGATGATGTTTTGTTTCTTTGCAAATAAAAATACTATCACTTTTATAGTAGTTACCATGAGACAGCTACTAACTGTTAAGCAATTTGTCCAAGATCACAAATATAGGAATTGGTCAAACCAGATGAATCAAACTGTCTGGCTCCTGTGTCCGTGCTCTTACCTGTTTTGAATTACTACTGCTTAATGAAAAGCTTCTGTGGCAATAAAAGGTATGAGAAAATATTTATCAGAAATATTTTATTATGACTTCAGTTATCAGTAGGGTTTCTTCTCTATGGCAGCATAATTTTTTTTCCAAATGGAAAGCTAAACATGTGGATAAGCAAGGAAATCCAGACAAGTAGCTAGGAGCCTCTTGGAGGCCATAGACAGAAAAGCAAGCTGCCAGTGTGGTCTTCTATGGTTGAAATTTAAAATGAACTAATAGGAAGGACTGGGGAAATACGAGATAACAGATGGATAGTTTTAAAATCTTCAACATATTTTGGGAAGAGGTAACTCTATAAGAAAAAGACAAAAAAAGGCAGAATCATTTGAATTAGCAATGAGAAATGCATCAATAATACTTTTCAAAAATTATGAATCTAGTATGGCTTTTCACAAATAAGCTGCTATGTAGTTTTATGAGGCTCTGGTTTATCCCGTGCTCCCTATAGCCTTTTTGCCAGGGACAGTCATGTTCTCACATGGAATTCAGCCAGGTTTTGGGGATTGTTTCTGATAAGAATATGATGAAAGGAGCAAGAAGTTTCACTTTGCAGGAATCTCCTTAGACTGAGATGTTCAGTAGCTCAACACCATTGCCCAACAAAGTAGCTAACCGAGGCTATGGTTATGACTTCAGGTACCATATCAGAGGCCTGCTCATTAGAAATAAAAGAGGAATGAACATCATTCAAGTAAGTGAGTTATTTGATGAATCACTTATGGAAATAATCCTTGTAAATCTAAGCTTTAGAAAAGTCTTTATGCTGAAAATACAAGTATCCAAAAATGATTTTCTGTCTTTTATTTTCCCTGGAAATCAAAGCATGTAGGCAGTATTCTTTATACTAATATTCATTTTTTTCTGTTTTTGCTATATCATATTTATTGTAAATTAAAGCAATGATTGCCTAACATTATCATCCAAAAGTGGTAATGCTTAACCTTATTATTTCTATAGCCCTGAAGGCATATTCAAGCATTCAGTGTAAAAGATGAACAGGGGATCAACATAGCAAAGGCCTAGAAAAAACATAAATGTATTGTTGTCTCAGCTTAAATAGAAAAAAAGCATGTTGCAAAGAATAGTCATTCATCCCTTGACAAAAAGGATCTAAATGAATATTTCCTTCTTTTCTAAAATGAAACACTAGTTTATGAATTACCTAATCCTTTAATCCAGATTGAAATCCTTTAATCCTGCTAAGAATACCCCAAAATGGGAGTTAAGAAAGGCATTTCAAATGAATTCATAATTGTACCAATAAAAGTATACACTTTGGGGCAATCCTGTCCTCAGTTGCTTTACAGACCTTTATCTGTTCCAGGTAAACAGATAAATAAACAAGAAGTAAGCAGCCTCAGAATTAACAGATAGCAATTGAAACAGCTAAGAAGGCATATTTCTTTTGTTTGCTACAATATCAAATGTATAACTCAAAGTATTATATATTTATTATTTTTATTCATTGGTGTATTTAGGGCTTCAACAGTGTATGTTTTGGGAAAAACTATTACAACTACTGAAAATAACATTAATAATGATGATTAAGAATAATAAACAGGACTGACAATTTGGAATGATTCCAAGAAGCTAGTGACTAGAAAATACCTTGCTGGACAATAGAATTAACTCTAAACATAATAACTGGTTGGAAAAGTGCTTCATAAGTTCTGTGAATTTCATCATTTTTTTTTTTTTATTGCTTTTGGTTTTATCTTTGACAAATAGGGATCAAGAAATACAAAGTTTTCTGCTTTGTTGGGAAACTAAAATTATGTTTTTATATGCGAGTAGAGGAAAATGCATTATTAAATGTTGGTTACATAGAGGAGCTTCATAAATATCTGTTGAGTGATTAACTATTTCGTTCTGAGCACAATAAATCATAGGGCTGGTTGAGTCCGTCCTATGATTCTTTGTAACATTGATTTTTACTGTTGTTTTTGTATTTTTGCAGTCATCCTAGAAAGAGTATTCACTTTCATGGCAACGAAATATATTATGGTATTCGGGATCAGATAATAAAACAAGATAAAAATTATTAAATGAAAATATAGTGTGAAATTTAGTGAATAGTAATGCATTAATATTTGTTAATTTGACAAATGTAACATGCTAATATGTGATATTAATATAGAGAATACCGGATGTGATACACAAAGACATTTTCTGTACTATCTTTACAATGTTTTTCTAAATGTGATCTATCCTAAAATTAAAAGTATATTTTTAAAATAAAAGGTAAATTTTTTTTAGCTATACCAAAACTGGAAAAAAAATATCGAAAGATGATAAAGGAAATAAGATGTTTAAAAATTAAGAAATATTAAAATGTTTTATGCAGAGGAAAACTGTTGCCAGGTGGAAACCAGAACTCAAGCAATAGAATAAAGAGCAAAAGAATGGCAAATATGAGGCAAATATAAAATGTGTTCTTTTAATCTCTTTAAAATATAATGTGTTAAGCAAAAATAATAAAAATGTTTGTGAGGTTAAATCTTAGAACCAAAATGTATGGTAGCAGCAGCAAAAATCTGGGAGGCAAAATAGAAGGATGCTCATGGATGGTTCTTATACTATATATGAAGTGGGGTAATATCATTTAAAGATTGACTGTGATCAGTTGAGGATGTATAATGTAAAACTTAACTAACCATTAAATGAACTGGAAGAAAAGAATAGAGCAAATGAGCAAGTTTGTAAAATGGAATGATAGAAAATACTCATTTATTCTATGGAAAATAGAAAATAGGGAAAAACAGGGACAGAGGAGCATTTGGATAATAGAAAACAGTAATGTGGTAGATTTAAATCCAACCATGTCAATAACCACATTAAATTCAAATGGTACATAATCCAATTGACGTGGTAGATTTAAATCCAACCATGTCAATAACCACATTAAATTCAAATGGTACATAATCCAATTGAAAGGAAGAGATTATTAGATTAGAAAAATCTATATCTGATCACGTGTTGAATGTAAGAAGCCCAATTAAATTTAAAGGTATAAAGTGAAAAGGTGGAAAAATATCTACCTGGAAAAATATCTACCGTGCCAAAAGTAATCAAAACTAAAGGAGTTATATTAATATCAAATGAACTATATTGCAGAGAAAAATATTCTAACATGGATAAAGACTGCCACTTCATAAGTTTATCAAAAGGACATAAAAACCCTGACTATTTATAAACTCAGTAACAAGACTCACAGATTTACAAAGCAAAAACTCAGAGGACTGCAAAAATAAATAGACAAATTCACAATTATAGTTGGAGACATCAACATTCTTCTCTCAATAAGTGATAGAAAATTTTGACACAAAATCAGTAATAACATAGAAGGCTTAACAGTCTATCAACTAATTTAACCTGCTTGGTATTGGTAAAATATGCCACTCAACAACGTAGAATGACCATTCATTCTCTTCAAGGCTACATGAAACTGTTACCAGGATAGACCATATTCCGAGCAACAAAATTATACTCAGTAGATTTAAAAGGATTCCAACTATTTAAAGTATGGTTTCTGCAAGATAATTAAATTTAAAATGAATAACAAGATATTTTTAAAATTTCCAAATATAAGAAATGAAGCATCTCTAACCAACCCATGATCAAAGACAAAAAACAAATTAGAAAGTGTTTTAAGCAGAATGAACATAAATGCAGTTATCAAATTTCTGGACTATAGCTACAGTGGGGCTCAGAGGGATACTTATAGCACTAAATGTCTGTATTAGAGAAGTAGAAAGGTCTCAAACTAATGACCTAATATTCCATTTAATAAAGCAAATAAAAAGAGGAACTATAACCCAAAATATGTAGAATAAAATAAAGATAAAAGCACAAGTAATAATGTAGAAAACAATGTGTAAAATCAAATAGGCTGAGCATGATGGCTCATGTATTTAATACTAGCATTTGGGAGGCTGAGGTGAGAGGATTGCTGGAGGCTAGGAGTTTGAGATGAGCCTGGGCAACACTGCGAGACTCTGTCATCACTGTATATATATGCCAGTCATCATGGTGTGTGCCTATAGTCCCACCTACTCAGGATGCTGAGGCAGGAGGATCGCATGCCCAGGAGATGGAGGAGGCAGCCAGCTATGATTGTGCAACTGCATTCAAGCCTTTGTAACAGATTAAGACCCTGTCTCTGAAAAAAACATAAATAAATAAATCATAAAATAAATCAAACAAAAAACAATTATTTGTAAAAACTGATACATTGAATCTACTTCTAGCCAAATTAATCATGCAAAAAAGGGAGATGACAAAACTACCAATATCAAAACTGAGAGAGAGAATATCTCTATAAATCAGATAAAATAATAAGGGAGAAATCTGAATAACCTGTGGCAGTTTTAAAATATTTCTATAATTCTTTATAAATCCCCTTTTGAAAAGTAGAGCTTTATTGTGTTCTTCTCAGTGAGGGCTTGATTTGGAGATTTGTTTCTAATGAATAATATAACGTAGAAATGATTATGTACCAGCTTAGAAGCTACATAATGAAAGACGTAGTGGCTTCCTTCTCTCTCTTGAATCGCTTGCTCTGGGAGTTTTCATGTTGTGAGGACACTTAAGCACACAAGCGGCTTATGTACAGAACGATGTGGTGAGGAAATAAGGCCTCCTGCCAACAGTCATCAAGGAACCCAGGTCTTCTTCCAACAGCCATGTGAGTGATTTGTCTTGGAACTGGATACTCTGACATTCAATTCTTTTGAGGACTGCAACCACATGAGAGACCTTGAGCCAAAAACATACAGCTAATCTGCTCCCGAATTCCCAGCCAGGGGAGTTTGAGACAATAAATGTTGGTCATTTTAAGCATTACAAATTGTGGCAATGTGTTACATAGCAATAGTTAAATATAAAACCTTTATGTCAACCGATTTGACAATTTAGATTAAATGGACAAATCCTATGAAAGATGCAAAATAATGCCATTCACTGAGGAGTAACCTGAATAAGTAGCCTGAAGAGCTTTAAGTATATTTCAAAAATTAAATTTGTAATTTAAAATTTTTCCAAAAATAAAATGCCAGGCACAGAAGTTTTCTCTGGTCATTTCTACCAAAAATTAAGGAAGAATTAATAGCAATTCTATGAAAACGCTTATAGAAAATTGAAGAAAAGGAAACTTCCTCATTTATTCAATGAAGCCATCATTTTCTTACACCAAAACCAGAAGAAAACATTGGAAGGAAAAAATCTGTTTAATTTTCACCTACCCTTATAGAGATGCAAATTTTCTTTCTCAATTTTAGTATATATAGTGCATATCAGATATGCTAAACAATATATAAAAAGAATATATATCTGTGTGTTCAAACTTGTGATAATACTTTATGGAAAAGTGAGTTTACTCTGTGAATGCAAGATTAGTTCTACATTTTAAAATAAATTAATTCACCTTTCCAAAAGAATAAAGAAGAAAACCTATATGAGCACCCCAATGAATATGGAAAAAATATTCACCAAATTCAGTTTGATTTATGATTAAACACTGTAAACTAGGAATAGAAAATAACTTTTCTCTATGACAGGGCATATACCATAAACCTACAACTGATGTCATACTGAATGGTGAAAGACTGAATGCTCTTCTTGTAAGAAAGATTAAGAAAATAGTGGCCGGGCCTGGGTAACCCCAACACTTTGGGAGGCCAAAGTGGGCAGATCATGAGGTCAGGAGTTCGAGACCAGCCTGGCCAACATGATGAAACTCTGTCACTACTAAAAATACACAAATTAGCTGGGTGCATGCCTGTAATCCCAGTTACTCGGGAGGCTGAGGCAGGAGAATTGCTTGAACCGGGCGACAGAGTTTGCAATGAGCCGAGATCTCGGCACTCCACTCCAGCCTGGCGGACGGAGTGAGAATCCGTCTCGGGGAGGAAAAAAAAAAAAGAAAAAAGAAAATAGATGCCCATTCTCGCTACTGTTATTCAATGTTCTCCTGAAGGTCCAATCCAGGGCAATAAAGCAAGGAATAGAAAACAATTGCATACAGATTGAGAAAGAAGAAATAAAACTGTCTCTGTTTGCCTTAACATGATGGTCTGTGAAAGACAATTCAAAGAATCTACAAAAAATACTATGATAAGTAATACCTGAGCTTAGAAAGATTAAAGGATATAAACTCAAAATACAAGAATCAATTGTATGCTTGTATACTAGCAATAGAAAATCAGAAAGTAATTTTTAAATTAACATTTACATACGGTCAAAAATATAAGATACAAAGTATGTGCAAGGTCTAAAGACACAAAACTACTAAATTATGTTAAATAAAATGAAGAACAAAATAAATGAACAGATATATCATGTTTATGGATAAGAAGAGTCATTGTTAAGACATCACTTTTTCCCAAAGTGATAAACTCAACAAAATATCATTAAGTCCCAACAGGACTTTTTGTAGTTAATATTGTAGTTAATATTGAAATTTATATGGAAAGATAAATAATTAGAAGCCAAAATGATTTTCCTACAGAAAAATTAAGTTGGAGGACTCTCACTACTGGATTTTAAGATTTACTAAAAGGCTGGAGCAATCAAACGTGTGGTATCGATAAAAGGTAGAAAGTAGGAAAATGGAACAGAATGAACCGTCCAGAAATGGAGCCACTTACGGTCAATTGATTTTTAACAAATGTACAAAAGCAATTAAATGAAGAGAAGATACTCTTTTAAATAAATAGTGCTGATACCATTCAATATATGCATACAAAGCACACAAAATAAAACAAAAACCTTGATATAGTCCTCACACTCACAACCATACATGTATAACTCAAAATAAATTGTAGACATGTAAATGCAAAATACAGAACTATAAAACTGTTAAAAGTGAACAGGTAAAAATCTTTGTGACTTGAAATAAGACAACAGTTTCTTAAATGCAACACTGAGTGGACACACAATAAAAAACAATAATAAATTGTCATTTATCAAAATTAAGAAGTTCTGCTTATTAAAGGTCACTTTTAAGTGACCAAAAAGAAAACAGTGAGGGAAAATACAAGCCTCAGTTGGGGAGAATATTTGCAAATCACCTCTCTAACAAAGGACTTGTTTAAAGAACTCTCAAAATTCAATACTCCGTATATAACAAGGCTTTCCCTTTGGTAAAACTTTGTCACATTTTCATTACTTTTCTATTCTCACCCATTACCTTCTTGAGGTCCTAGGGTTTTTTCAAGAGTCTCCTCAAGGCATTTTCAGCTTTAACTTACTGCCTAGTTTCAATGTCAATGTCACTGGTGTTAGGTGTTTTTATGTCTACTCTCCACTTTTAGGTGCCAAAATCTGTATTATTTGTCTATTGTTGCATAAAAATCTAACTCAAAACTTAGTGGCTTAAAACAACAATAATCATGCTTCACTTACATGACTTACATGACTTGGTGATGCTGAAAGGCCACTCAGCTTGGTTGTGATCCTCTCCATGTGGACCTCTATAACTGCTGCTGGGGCTTCCTCACACCATGGAGACTTCTGCTAAAAGTGACAGTCCTAGCTGAGCAAAGAAAAAGTGCATGACCTTTTGATCACCTAGTTTATAGGAGAGTATTCATAATGGGAAATATTATTACATTTTTGGAAAATACACTCTGCAGCATCCAGTATACCTGATAGTAACTATAGTATTTATGTGAATTGGCAACAATTCTGAGCCCTAGTTTTCTTATCTTTAAAAGTAGATAATAACAATATAATATCAATTATAGATTTGTTGCAAACTAAGAGTGAGGTAACATGTGAAGTATGTAACTCAGTTGTTAACACATGCTGTTAAATATCTAATACTTGGTGGTTGTTATCACCATCACCATTGATATTATTACCACTACATTTGTTCCTTCTTGGTACTCCTCACTAGTTGGTCTTATGCTTAAATTTGAAATGCAAATTTCCAGAAATGCTCTGCTGTCTATTATATCTTTTAAATTGTATAACTTTGGGAAACGTTATTCAATTTTCTATTTTCAGTTATCACTTAAATGCAATAAACTTCCAAATATATATCTTAGGTCCAATTCGCCCTCTTAAAATTTAGAACTATGCTTTTATAGGCATGTGTTGCTTAAGGATGAGAATACATTCTGAGAAATGCATTGTTAGGTGATTTGATTCTTGTGTAAACATCACGGAGCACACTTACATAAACTTAGATCATATAGCCTATTATACACCTAGGCTATATGATATAGCTATTGCTCCTAGGCTATAAAACTGTACAGTATGTTATTGTACTGGATACTGTAGGCAATAATAACTCAATAGTAAGTATTTGTGTATCTAAACATAGTACAGTAAAAATATGGTATTAAAGATTAAAAATGGCATATTTGCATAGGGTACTTACCATGAATGAAGCTTGAGGAACTAAGTGAAAGTTGCTCTGAGTGTCAGTAAATGAGTGGTGGTAAATCTGAAGGCCCAGGACACAGTATACTTCTGTAGGCTTTATAAACTCTGTATACTTATGCTGCAATAAATTTATTTTAAAATAACTGTTTCTTGACTAGGCATGGTGGCTCACTTCTGTAATCCCAGCACTTTGGGAGGCTGAGGCGGGTGGATCACGAGGCCAGGAGATTGAGACCATCGTGGTTAACACCATGAAACCCTGTCTCTACTAAAAATACAAAAAGTTAGCCGGGCGTGGTGGCGGGCGCCTGTAGTCCCAGCTACTGGGGAGGCTGAGGCAGGAGAATGGCATGAACCTGTGAGGTGGAGCTTGCAGTGAGCTGAGATCACACCACTGCACTCCAGCCTGGGCGACAGAGAAAAACTCTATCTCAGAAAAACAAAAAACAAAAAACAAAAAACAGTTTTTTCTTCAATAATAAATTTGCCTTAGCTTATTGTAAACTTTTTGCTTTATAAACTTCATTTTTTAAACTTTTTGAGTCTTTTATAATCATACTTAGCTTAAAATACAAACACATTGTATAGTTGTACAAAAATAATTTTTGTATCCTTATTCTATAAGCTTTTTCTATTTTTAAATTTTTGATTTTTTTTTAACGTTTTAAACATTTTTGTTGTTGAAAACTATGACATAAACACACACGTTAGCCTAAGCCTACAAAGGGTCAGGATCATCAGTATCACTGTCTTCCATTTCCACATCTTGTCCCACTGAAAGCTCTTCAGGTGCAAAACCATGCATGGAGCTGTCACCTCCTATTATAATAATGCCTTCTGCTGGAATGTCTCCTGAAGGACCTGCCTGACATTGTTTTACAGTCAACTTTTTTTAAAAAAAAGCAGATGGAATACAGTCCAAAATCACAATAAAAAGTAAAGACATAAGCCAGAAACGTAGTCATTTACCAACATTATGAAGTATTGTCTACTGTGTATAACTGTATGCACTATATTTTTATATGACTGGAAGCACAGTACATGTTTTTACACCAGCGTCACCACAAACACATGAGTATATGACTGCAATGACTATGACATCATTAGGCAATGGGAATTTTTCAGCGCCATTATATATCTTACGGGACCACCATCTTATATGTGGTCCATCATTGACCAAAACTTCATTATGTGGCACATGAGTGTACGTGCATTTTAAGACAGTTCCAAGTGTCTTTCCCAAAACATATCTCAAATTTTACACATTAATGAACTCATAATTACCCCTTGCTCCCAAGCATCTTCCTAGGCCTTATTTCCTTTATTAATCAAAGGGCACTAGCACCCACTGTCGGGTTGCCTCAGTCAGAAACTTGCTCGTACTTAAAAACATTATTCTATCACCAAGATCAATCAACTTTTCTTTCTAATGTCTATCCCATTGACATCCTATTCTCTATTATTATTTCCACTGTTTATCTTCTGAAACTCACCGTTTTAGAGTAAAGCAGTAGATGCTTAACTAGTCTCTGCCTCCAGTTGGACTCTGCTCTAGTCTTCCTACACATACTGACCTAGAGATCTCTTCAAACACAATCTTCAACACAAAATTTCCTTTTTAAAAAAGGATTTCAATTGCTTCAAAAGATTTCACAATAACATTCAATTAGCTTAGCTTTATCTACACTGTCTCTATCTCTTATACCTCATCTTATTCTACTCTATCCCTCAATCTGTGCTCAAGCCATAGCCACAATGACTTGAATATTCTGCACTTGAATTATGCTATTTGACACCAGCATGCTTGTTAATATTATGTGGAATATACTCTCTTTCCAAACCCAAGGTACAGTATGTGTTCAAATAGCTTCAATTCATTCTCATTTACCACATTTTTATGTGCTCATAGACATTTTCCTTGATCCTTAACCCCTGCCTAATGTAAACCCCAATACAAATGCTTTTACTTTGTGATTCAGTTTTCCAATAGAAATTTATCATAACATTGGCTATAATAAACCATCATTTTAATTTGCTTTATTAACCCTAAAATCTATTTGTTGCCAGTTGAGGGTTAAAACTATGTTTAAGTTGTCCTTGTGATTTTTAATTTTTTTTGGGGGGGCGGAGTCTTGCTCTGTCACCTAGGCTGGAATGCAGTGGCGTGATCTAGGCTCACTGCAAGCTCCGCCTCCCAGGTTCACGCCATTCTCCCGCCTCAGCCTCCTGAGTAGCTGGGACTACAGGTGCCCACCACCATGCCCAGCTAATTTTTTCTATTTTTTTTTTTTTAGTAGAGACAGGGTTTCATCATGTTAGCCAGGATGGTCTCGATCTCCTGGCCTCGTGATCCACCCGCCTCAGCCTCCCAAAGTGCTAGGATTACAGGCATGAGCCACTGTGCCCAGCCAAAGTTGTCCTTGTAACTTTAATGGCAAGGTCAATCCTGGAACTTCAAAGTTTTTAAATAGATGTGTGTTAGATAAAATCGAATTGTTAAAAAAAAAGGTTTTTAGAGTAAAACAATATTACATTCAGAATTAGTGGGTTCTTAGTCTCACTGACTTCAAGAATGAAGCTGTGAACCCTGGCAGTGAGTGTTACAGTTCTGAAAGGCGGCGTGTTCAGAGTCTGTTCTTTCCTCCCGTCTGCAGTTGTTCATTCCAGTGGGTTCGTGGTCTTGCTGGCTCAGGAGTGAAACTGCAGACCTTTACAGTGAGTGCTAAGCTCACAAAGGCAGTGCAGACCCAAAGAGTGAGCAGCAACAAAATTTATTGCAAAGAGCAAAAGAACAAAGCTTTCACAGTGTGGAACAGGACCCCAGCGGGTTGCCACTGCTGGCTCAGGCAGCCTGCTTTTATTTCTTTATCTGGCCCCACCCACATCCTGCTGATTGGTCCATTTTACAGAGAGCTGATTGGTGTGTTTTACAGAGAGCTGATTGGTCCGTTTTGACAGGGTGCTGATTGGTGCGTTTACAATCCCTGAGCTAGAAACAAAAGTTCTCCAAGTCCCCATCAGATTAGCTAGATACAGAGTGCTGATTGGTGCATTTACAAACCTTGAGCTAGACACAGGGTGCTGATTGGTGTGTTTACAAACCTGGAGCTAGACACAGAGTGCTGATTGGTGTATTTATAATCCCTTAGCTAGACATAAAGGTTCTCTAAGTCCCCACTAGACTCAGGAGCCAGCTGGCTTCACCCAGTGGATCCCACACCAGGGCCGCAGGTGGAGCTGCCTGCCAGTCCTGCGCTGTGCACCCACACTCCTCAGCCCTTGAGCGGTCGATGGGACCGGGCGCCGTGGAGTAGGGGTGGTGCTCGTCAGGCTCCAGAGGTGCAGGAGCCCATGACGGCGGTGGGCGGCGGGGAGGCTCAGGCATGGCAGGCTGCAGGTCCCAAATCCTGCCCTGTGGGGAGGCACCTGAGGCCCGGCGAGAATTTGAGTGCAGTGCTGGTGGGTCGGCACTGCTGGTGGACCTGGCGCACCCTCCACAGCTGCTGGCCCAGGTGCTAAGCCCCTCACTGCCTGGGGCCAGCCGCACCGGCCAGCTGCTCTAGTGTGGGGCCGCCGAGCCCACGCCCACCTGGAACTTGTGCTGGCCCAGAATCACCATGCGCAGCCCCAGTTCCCGCCCGCACCTCTCCTTCCACACCTCCCTGCAAGCTGAGGGAGCCAGTTCCGGCCTCGGCCAGCCCAGAAAGGGGCTCCCACAGTGCAGTGGTGGGCTGAAGGGCTCCTCAGGCACAGCCAGTGTTGGTGCCGAGGCCGAGGAGGCGCCGCGAGCAAGCAGGGGCTGCGAGGGCTGCCAGCACGCTGTCACCTCTCAATATGATATATATAGGATCACATTTTACTTTCAATTGAAAGGTTCGTGCACACAGACATTTATCCTAATAATTTATCAGAAATGAAACAAATAAACGAAATGTAAGTGTAGTGATATATTTCATTGTTTGTGTATTTTTTCCAAGTTTATAATCCCAACATGTCACTCTCTGAAGAGCTTAGCTATATGTTGAAAGCTTTTTCAAGGACCAGGAAATGTCATTCACCCCAGTGTTTACAGATGTATATTTTCCTTAATTCATCCATCTTGCCTTCTTTAAATTAGAATTTTCATTGAAATTTCATATATGAATATATTTATACAAAAATTCAGAAGTCTCCAGTTCATTAATTTCCTCTACATTTTGACTCTTCCTTAGAGAATTTGTTTAAGAACTTTGCTGGAAAGATAATCATGAAGAAACGTAGTGCACTGACAGATTAAATGAGAGAAATAAAAATCTTGGTTTCACACCAGTGGAAAGAAGTCCTTCAGGCAAGATGCCCTGAAGTAGGAGTGTGGGAAATGAATAGAGGAGACAACAGCATAACCTGCAGGGTCTGAAACATGGTTCAGGCTGCAATTATTGAGTATGTTAATAACTACAGTTACTGTTATGAACATATTCACTAGAGCTAAGGATTCCTACTCCAAAGCAAAAGAGACATGAATACACACAAACAGACCCATTAAACTGCCCTAGCTGTGACAAAACAGCAATTCCCACATTTTATACTTTCTTTTGAAATTAATAGTATAAATACTGTTGTTCCCCAAATACTTTGCCCAGAGATAAATATATGAGAAATTTAGAATAGCTGGATATTTCCTTATTACTTTAGAAGGCATAGAGCTGTCAGTTTCCAATAAAAAGAAGTCATAGTATTTTAATTTTTACATCTTTTTGGCACCATGCGAATCCATTTTAATATAAGAAGTATTTTCTCTTTATTACTTTGAAAAGATATTATGTTATAATGTAGGTTGCAGAAAACAAATTCAAAGTATCACAGAACAAAATTTCAACAAGTTGAATTTTAAAGATCTGGTTAGCTTTTATCAAGGATTTATGAACAGGGCAGCACTCCATTTATGAAACAGAAAGGCATTCCGTTGGGAGTGGCAAAACAGTCAGTTTTTTTAAGGTAGCTTGAGTTGGATCAAGGAAATAACAGAGTGCAAAAAGCAGATTTGTTTTGTTTTTTTGTTTTGAGACAGAGTCTCGCTCTGTCGCCCAGGCTGGAGTGCAGTGGCGGAATCTTGGCTCACTGCAAGCTCCACCTCCCGGGTTCACGCCATTCTCCTGCCTCAGCCTCTCCGAGTAGCTGGGACTACAGGTGCCCGCCACCACGCCCGGCTAATGTTTTGTATTTTTTTTAGTAGAGACGGTGTTTCACCGTGGTCTCCATCTCCTGACCTCATGATCCGCCCGCCTCGGCCTCCCAAAGTGCTGGGATTACAAGCGTGAGCCACCGCACCTGGCTAAAAAGCAGATTTGTTAACATCAGGTTATTTCAGGTTACTTTGTAAGCATGGGTTAAAGCAGACGGGACTTTATTATACTGAGTCAGGTTGACTGGCTCCCTTTTGATTGGTTGCTGTGAATCTCCTGTATTTGTTGTCGTTGTTGTTATTTGTTTCTTTGCTTGTTTGTTTTCCAGAAAACTTGTCTGGCTGTATATATTATAGCGTTGGCTATAATCACTCTCCTGATTTTTGGAAGGTCAGATCTTACAAGTCAACAGCTTATGTTTAGGTTTAGTGATGTGAAACCTTTGCATTAGTGACTCCATTTTGGTTTGGTATGTTGGGGTCTAGTGCAGGAGCTCAGTCCAGAAAAAAAGCCTCCCATAAATTTTATTTAACAAAGGCAAAGCCTTATAGACTACCAGTTTACAAGGGAGGGTAATTCCAGAGAGCAGAAGGTAAAAAATAATGAGGCAGAGAAGGAGAAAAGTCGCTTTAAGGATCAATTACTAGAGTCAAGTGAGACTGCTTGTTCAGTTTTGCATAATTATCTTCTGAAAGTCCATAGATATGACTTTTTCTCAGGGTAGACTCTGGAGCTAAGGGAGGAACTCACACAAAGTTAATTACAATAGCCAAGGGCTGGGATATAGAAAGTTACCAGAGGTTCCAGAGACAGGAGACCAGTGAGGCTGAGGTGATCTGATGAGCAACCTAAAAGGTGTCTGATACCAAGTATCTAAGTTTTATCCAGACTCTTGTTTCTGGAACTGCTGCACTAAATGTCAATACTGTGCCTCTTCTTTCTAATTATTGTTTTCATTATTATTTACATACTCCATGACTGTTTGCAAGATTACGTTGTGACATGGCTAATACGATTATTTTACCCTCTGTGTGCACAATACAATGGACATCAAGATTGCTGCTGATTATAGGAATAGCTTAAGTGATAAGAAATTCTGTACTGCAATTCAGTTACTATGTTCAGGGATTGGATTTTCTCATTTATAAATCTTGGAAAAAGTGGAGAAATTGTCCATTGTTTTCATTTCTTATTCATTCCATCAGTGAGTGAACATTGATGAGGGGTATCCTGCTACTTTGGGTAACAGGGAGTCTTCAGTTTATAAAAGATCTCTAAACTACAGGGCAAAGCATACTAATTTGTTCTTAACATAAAAAAGAAGAATGCATCAGATTCATTTCATCCTTGGGAGGATTACATGGAAGTCTGAGAGTTGGAAGTTCATATAAAAGAAGGCACTTATTCTTCTTTTAATAACCAAATGTCAGGATATTTTTGCTTTCAAAACTGGAGATTAAATGAACTTCACACACAATCTGATCCATTTATTATGTGCTCAGTGTAAACTGAAAAGTAGGAGATCATTAAAAGTACAAGAAATCCCTTATGTACAATACACAAGAAGGATAGATAATTTGGTTCCTGGGGTCTTGTCTCTGGAGCTATGTAAGCATAATATTTCTTTGAAAATACCATCCCTGTTTTATCTCTGCTGGTGGTATATCCTGTACTCTACCTTCATACATGTTATCTCTAGCTGTCTCTGTTACAGTCTACAGATTATTTTGTCAGTCTTTCTGTTGAGCTCAGCTGAATTTTAAGATCGATGAACTTACTTGCCAATTTGACGGGGCTATCAGTTGTTGTAGCAATTAATTAAGCCTTACAAATTATTTTAACCCATGACTATGAGTCACTACACTGCGTAATTGCCACTCCATCACAGAGTCAAATTTCCCTGAAATTAATGCTGTATTCCACAAGGGAGACAATTTCAACCAGTCTGTCCAGTTGCTAATTTTCTGAGCATTTCCTTAGGCATAACTTTGAAAAATATTAAATCTTCAACACAGGATCTTACTTTTCCGAAAGCATTTGAAAATGTTCTTCTCTCTTTCAAAGCCTAATTTGGAATCAAGCAAAAAAATGTTTACCAGGAAGCATTTTCTGTCCTTGAGGTAGTCAGCACAGATTTGGGGGAGATAAATCAACTGGAGGGCAGGATATAGGAGAAAAGCATACACAATGTGCACGTATGCAAACATACACACTCACATTTTTATTTATCTGGGTCACTGACTTTGATGAAAATTATAGCCAAGAAAGAGAAACTGGTAACTGATCTTCACACATAAATATCACTCACCATGACAAGCTGACTTAGAAACTAACAATCTATCCACCTGTAAAAATATATTTAGATTTGCTTGGTGCTAGGAACAATTCTTCACAAGGAGGGCTTTAGCAGACACCTCGCCTTCATGACTGTATGGCAAAATAGCAGAACTGGAGTTTCCTGAATCACGATTTGTGCCTGGATTTTTAGTTTAAGCTGCAAAATGCATGCAATGTATCAATATATGATATGACTTTGAAATAGCTATTTTGAAATGACATGCTTCCTTTTCTAAGCACATAACTTTATGTGTTCATTCTCAGTAGGAGAGCTACCTCCCCATTCTTGTATTCATGTGAAAGAATGAGTTGTCATAAGAAAGAGAAAAAAATATATATTATGTTATAAGGAAAAATCATCTTCCTTGTAGAAATGGAGACTAATATTCCAGAGGCTGGAGCTGGTATAAAGGAATCCACTTAATAATTATCTAATAGATTCCTGTCGCTGTGCTAGCTGCTTTATAGACACATCCTCTACTCTTGCAACAACTTTGAAATGAAGCTAATAATATCTTTGTGTGTGTGCATGATCACATGAGAAAGCTGCTGCTCAGAAAAGTTACACAATTGTGTATCCTCTTACAATTGATAAGTGGAATAATCCTTCCACCAGCTTTGACCCTTCCAAACCATTTGTCACACTTAATCTGGTTATATCACGTCCTCACCTAAAATCCTTTATTTCCTATTGCCTAAATCATAAAGTCCAAAGCAAGATTTTTCTTTACATACATCTCCAGCATCATCGGTCAACTTCATGCACTTTGCACTGAGTTACATCAATAGTTAATTACTTGTGGTTCCCAGAAAAAAAACTCTGATCCTTGTTTATGCCAAGATTCAGCATATCCCTCACCTCTTGCCTGAGGGATCTGGTGCTTGTCTCCCTGAACCATGCCTTCCAATCCAGCATACTTATATTATTCCTGATTAATTTCTCATATCATCACAATTCAGATCAGGATTTATTTACTTTTTGAGACTAAGACCCTAGCTTTGTTTCCGTTTTATTATTATTATTGTTTGCTTAGCCACCTGTGCTTACATTTTACCTTATGGTTGCATTGTTGTCTATTGATGTATCTGCCCCACATGCTAGACCTTGGTTGTTTGAAAGAGAACCAAGAGTTATAGTTCTAGTTATAGCTCTATAGCTTTAGAACTAGCAAGTTACCTGGTACTTCATAGACATTAAGTAAAATTGGATGAAACAAATGGATAAATTGGACCAAGCTATACTAGGTGTCAAAGTAAATACAGCCATGAATATTGGGTTTAGAAGATAGTTTTTGCCTGGGTGTGGTGGCTCACGCCTGTAATCCTAGCACTTTGGGAAGCTGAGGGGGGCAGATCACCTGAGGTGAGGAGTTCAAGACCAGCCTGGCCAACATGGTGAAACCCATCTCTACTAAAAATACCAAAAATTAACCGGGCATAGTGGCAGGTGCCTGTAATCCCAGCGACTCAGGAGGCTGAGACAGGGGAATCGCTTGAACCCAGTAGGAGGCTGTTGCAGTGAACCAAGGTTGTGCTATTGCGCTCCAGCCTGGGCATCAAGAGCGACACTCCATCTCAAGAAAAAAAAAGAAAGATAGTTTTCCATCTGTGAGGAATAATAATCAAATAAGGATATCCCTACAAAAAAGATTGAAAAAATAATTTTTAATCTTGTTGATTTTAGAAGAAGCTTCAAAGAAGAGAAGATTTATCAGATTAAGTATCTATTATACAACATTCACTGTGTTTTAGAATTATGGCAATATTACTTAAATTGATTGTTTTGATTTTTATTATTTTTTATACTTATGTCTTAGCAAACCAATAATGATGTCATAAAGCATATAGCTAGAACATTTCTGGGGTTGCCGAGATCTATCTTATGTGTTTGGTAAACTTACAAGAAAGGCAAACACTCTCACAGAGAGAAATTTGTTTGAGGAGAATGGGCTACAGTTAGTGATTTTGAGAACAGTGCAGCATATGCTTCTCAAAGTGTTCTCCAACCCTCCCCACAGAACACAGATCCTGGGGCAAGGGTATGGCAATCATAAACTTGGTTTAAAAGTCATTTTGGTCCTGCCATTCCGGCTGCCACCATCATGGTGCAGAAGCTTAAGTTCTATGTGCAGAAGCTGCTGAAACAGGTGGACCTCCTGAACTGGGAGGTCACTGATCACAACCTGCATGAGCTGTGCATACAGTGGCATTACCAGTTGAAGCAGTGGGAGGACAACAGGTGCTACAATCAGCTGAGCCATGCCATGTGTAAGAGAGCATGGCACGCTTGTGAGACCTGCCTGAGCACGACCCATTCTGCATGTGTGTTTCAGCTGCACTGCTAGACAAGCTGTATGCTCTCAGCCTGGTGCCTACATGTGGCTCACTCAAGCTCTGTTACTTCATTATGGCCTCATTCTTCTGCCAGCACCGTGTGTCTGCTATGCTACTCAAGCTGCACATCGTGAAGCACCTTCTGGCTGCTGTGGCCTTTGTGGAGCAAGCCATGTGTGCATGGGCCCTGACATGTTTACCCACCCTACCTTCCTTGTCATATGCAGAATGGAGGACTTTGTCACCTGGGTCAACTCATCTAGGATCAAGCAGAATGTGCTGGAGTACAACCAGGAGCACAATAACTTTGATCTGGAAGCCTACTGGATCTCCTACTCTCTCCAATACTCTCTTTTACAAGAGAAAAACTGAGGCCTGGTGCTGGAGATTCTATGAAGGTACTCTCCCCAAGAGATTTAGCCAATCACAGGTTCTTAACAACTTGATTCCTCAAGAGTAGGCCCTGCACAGGACCACAGGGGTTCTGTCCTTGTTTTCCTTGAAACTTTCTTAGAACTTTGACTATTATTATTAAATCACTGTGCTTTGGGGAACAGTGGGAAGCAGTTTGGTGTTGCACTGGGGAATTGCTGCCTTCTTGTGTTGGAAACTCTGTAGTATAAAGCAAAAACTCCACATCCCCACTCTCTGTTTTCATTTACCATTTTGTAGCTGGACTGGTTCAATTTGCTTAACTCAGATTTTGCTCCTTTTCATGTTAAGCAGTGTACAGATGATGGAGAGTTTGGGCTCAAGTTTTCATAAAATGAGTGACTACCAGACCTTCCTTACAAGAGATCTAGAAAGGAGCACTAAATACGGAAAGGAAAGACCTCTATGAGCTAATACAAAAACACACTTAAACACAAAGGCCACTGTCACTAATGCAACCACACAAACAAGCCAACATAATAACCAACTAGAAATACAATGACAGGATTGAATCCACTAATATCAATACTAACATTGAATGTAATTGTGGTAAATGTCCTGCTGAAAAGGACCAAAGTGGCAAACTGGATAAAAAAGCAAGACCCAATGGTATGCTGTAATCAAGAGACTCATCTCACATGTAATAACAAAATAAAGGGATGAAGGTAAATGTACCAAGCAAATAGAAAACATAAAGAAGCAGGGATTCTAGTCGTAATTTCAGACAGACAAAACAGATTTCAAACCAACAAAGATCACAAAAGATCAAGATGGCATTACATAATGGTAAAGAGTTCAATTCAACAAGAACATCTAACTATCCTAAATATATATGCACCTAACACAGAAGCACATATATTTGTATAGCAAGCATTGGAGACCTTCAAAGAGACATAGGCTCCCACACAATAATAGTGAAAGACTTCAACACTCTGCTGACAGTATTAGACAGGTCATTAAGGCAGAAAATTAACAAAGATATTCTGGACCTGAACTCAATATTGGACCAAATGGATTTGATAGATCTCTACAGAATTTTTCAACCCAAAAAGCCAGATTATACATTCTTCTCTTTGCTGCATGGCACATACTCTAAAATCGACCACATAATTGAACATAAATCAATCTTCAGCAAACACAAAGGAACCATAATCATAACAAACACACTTTCAGACCTCAGTCCAATAAAAATAGAAGTCACAACTAAGAAAGTCACTCAAAACCATGCAATTACATGAAAATTAAACAACATGCTTCTGAATAAAATTTAAGCTCAAATCAAAAACATATTTGAAAATAATGAGAACAGAGATACAACATACCAGAATCTCTAGAACACAGCAAAGGCAGTGTTAAGAAAGGAATTCACAGCCCTAAATGCCCACATCAAAAAATTAGAAAGATCTCAAATTAACCTAACCTTGCAACTGAAAGAATAAGAGAAGCAAGAGCAAATCAAAGAAGACCAGAAATAACTAATATCAGAACTGAACTGAAGGAAATTGAGACACAAAAACCTATTCAAATGATCAATGAATCCAGGAGCTGATATTTTTTTGAAAAAATTAATGAGATATATAGGCCACTAGCTAGACTAATAAAGAAAAAAAGAGAAAAGCTCCAAATGAACACAATTAGAAATGATGAAGGAAATGTTACCACTGACCCCACAGAAATACAAGCAACCATTAGAATCTACTATGAACACCACTATACATGTAAACTAAAAAGTCTAGAAGAGATGGATAAATTTCTGGACACATATACCCTCCCCAGACTGAACCAGAAAGAAATCAATTCCCTGAACAGACCAATAACAAGCTCTGAAATTAAATGAGTAATAAACAGCCTACCAACCAAAAAAAAAAAAAAAAAAGCCAAACTCCTGATGGATTCAGAGATGAATTCTACCAGATGTGCAAGGAAGAGCTGGTACCATTCCTACAGAAACTATTCATAAAAGTTGATAAGGGAGGAATCGCCCCCAAATCCTTCTATGAAGCCAGCATCATTCTGATACCAAAACCTGGCAGAGACACACACATACACAGAAAGAAAACTTCAGGCCAATATCCTTGATGAACATTGATGCAAAAATCCTCTACAAAATACTTGCAAACCAAATCCAGCAACACATCAAAAAGCTTATCCACCATGAGCAAGTAGGCTTTATCCCCAGGATGCAAGGTTGGTTTAACACAGGTAAATAAATAAATGCAATTCACCACATAAACAGAACTAAAGACAAAAACCACATAATTATCTCAATAGACACAGAAGGATCTTTTGAAAAAATTTAACACCCTTCATGTTAAAAACTGTCAATTAACTAGGTATTGAAGGAACATACTTCAAAATAATAAGTCATATTTATGACAAACCCACAGCCAACATTATACTCAGTGGGCAAAGGCTGAAATGATTCCTCTTGAAAAATGGCACAAGACTATTATGTCCTCCGTCACCACTCCTGTTCAACATAATATTGGAAGTCCTGGCCAGAACAATAAGGCAAGAGAATGAAAGAAAATGCATCCAGATAAGAAGAAAGAAAGTCAGTCTATCTCCTTTTGCAGACAACATAATTCTGTATCTAGAAAACCCCATAGTCTTGTTCCTAAAGCTTCTTCAGCTGAGAAACAACTTCAGCAAAGTTTCAGGATACAAAATCAATTTACAAAAATCTCTAGCATTCTTATACCCCAACAGTCAATCCAAGAGCCAAATAAGAAAGGCAGTCCCATTCACAATGGCCACAAAAGGATAAAATACATAGAAATAGAGTTATCCAGGGAGGTGAACTATTTCTACAGTGAGAATTACAAAACATTGCTTAAAGAAATCAGAGCAGACCAAAAAAAAAAAAATGGAAAACCATCCCATGCTCATGGATAGGCAGCATTAATATCACTAAAATGACTGTACTTCCCAAAGCAATTTACAGGTTCAATGCTATTCCTATAAAACTACCAATGACATTCTTCACAGAACTGGAAAAAAACTATTACAATTCAAAAAAAGTGCCCAAATAGCCAAAGCAATCCTGAGCAAAAAGAGCAAAGCTGAAGGCATCATTTTACTTGACTTTGAACTATAGTACAGGGTGACAGTAACCAAAACAACATGGTACTGTTACAAAAACAGGCACATAAACTGATGGAACAGAATAGAGATACCAGAAATAAGGCTATACACCTATGACCATCTGATATTTGATAAAGCTGACAAAAACAAGCAGTGGGGGAAAGACTCCTTACTCAGTAAGTGGTGCTGGCATAGCTGGCTAGCAATATGCAGAAGGCTGAAGCTGGACCCTTTCCTTACACTGTATACAAAAATCAACTCAAGATTGATTAAAAATTTAAATGTAAAATCCCAAACTATAAACACCCTGGAAGACAACCTAGGCAATACCATCCTGGACATAGGAACGGGCAAATATTTCATGACAAAGCCCACAAAAGCAATCACAATAAAAACAAACATTGACAAGTGGGATATAATTAGCTTAAGAGCTTCTGCACAGCAAAAGGAACTATCAACAGGGTAAATAAACAACATAAAGAATGGGAGAAAATATTTGCAAACTATGCATCTGACAAAGGCCCAATATCCAGTATCATTCTACCATAAAGACACATGCACAGGAATGTTTATTGTAGCACTATTCACAATAGTGAAGACATAGAATCAATCCAAATGCTCAACTATGAGAGACTGGATAAAGAAAATGTGGTATATATACACCATGGAACCCAATGTGGTCATAAAAAGGAATGAGATCATGTTATTTTTGTGGGAACATGGATGAAGCTAGAGGCCATAATCCTTAGCAAACTAATGCAGGAACAGAAAACCAAATACCATATGTTGTCACTTATAAGTAGTGAGAGCTAAATGATGAGACCTTACGAACACAAAGAAGGAAACTGGAGTCTACTTGGGAGTGGAGGGTGGGAGGAGGGAGAGGAGCAGAAAAGATAACTATTGGGTACTGAGCTTACATTCCTGGGTGATGAAATAATCTGTACAACAACGCCCCATGACATAAGTTTACCTATGTAACAAACCTTCACATGTGCCCCCAAACCTAAAATAAAAATGTAAAAAAAAGTCATTTTCACTATGATCTCTGTGGAACCTGGAAAGCTAGGTCAGGCGCAGTGGCTCAGGCCTGTAATCCCAGCACTTTGGGAAGCTGAGGTGGGTGGATTGCCTTAGGTCAAGAGTTCGAGACCGGTCTGACCAACATGGCGAAACCACGTCTCTACTAAAAATACAAAAATTAGTCAGGTGTGGCGGCGCATGCCTGTAGTCCCAGCTACTCTGGAGGCTGAGGCAGGAAAATTGCTTCAACCCAGGAGGTGGAGGTTCCAGTGGGCCGAGATCGTGTCATTGCACTCCAGCCTGGGCAACACAGTGAAACTCCGTCTCAAAAAAAGAAAAAAAGAAAAGAAAACTGATCCAGATGATTTATTATTTTTACATTAATATTTTGGCTCACTTTTCATCCCATTTCTGTTTTAAGAGAAATGTATCTAAGGCTGAAATCCATTGTGAATAAGAATTTGGGGAGAAATATGTCGTTTAAGTCTCTGGAAAATTAGAATTTTTAAAGTAATAGGCATTACTTAGGAAAGCATTGTTTTCATTTACATAACAACCAAATTGAGAGTAAGTTTCAGCTCTTCGAAATAAAATGCATTAGGTATAGTTAAAATAATATTTTAGATACAGTGATATATTTTTAATAGAACAATTTTGAATTAGTGGTCTTAATTGATGTTTATTGTGTTGTTGATGATGTTTTTCAAGGAAGCCTCCTCCATATCAAGTCATATTATAGATTCAATGGAAATTGAAAGATTCTTACTTGAAATACCCCAATACACACACACACACACACACACACACACACACACACACGTAATTTTCTTTAGGCAGAACTATTGTTCAGCCAATATTTTGTAATATCTAGACTGTGTATATTATATATATACATATATACACACACACATATATATATATATATATTTTGGATATAGAGTTTTGCTCTTGTTGCCTAGGCTGGAGTACAGTGGCACAATCTCGGCTCACTGCAACCTCCATATCCTGGGTTCAAGCAATTTTTCCTGCCTCAGCTTCCCAAGTGGCTGGGATTACAGGCATCCACGACCATGCCTGACTAATTTTTGTATTTTTAGTAGACATGGGGTTTCACCATGTTGGGCAGGCTGGTTCTTGAACTCCTGACCTCAGGTGATCCATCTGCCTCAGCCTCCCAAAGTGCTGGGATTACAGGCGTGATCCACCGCCCCCGGCCTTAATCTAGACTATATTTAACGATATCCCTTTCTTATCTGTTCTACAGTCTCTCTTTTGAAAACTCATTTCAGTTTTTAACAACCTTTGCCAATGAGGAAAATCTTCCTTATGCTTCACTTAAATTATGCTGTCCTCTACAGCCATGGACAATTTCATGAGTCCTCCTCAGAAGGAGAACTGATGGAAAGCTAACCACTAAATAATCCCCCATTCACATTCTGGTGCTTTATTTTCCTTCACACATAACTTAGTCATATGAAGTTCTCACAACCATTTGAACTCAGACATTTAAAAAATGCAGTTAGAAGTCAAAAGATGAAAAAAATGAGGTCCTTGAAAGTAGGTTGGAGGAAGAGAGAGATATTTTTATGTCAGATCTTGTTATTCAGGAGCTAAAAATAAAAGCTCAGTCTCTATAGATTTGTTATAATTTGTTCATTATGTTGTAGATCTCTTGGATCAAAACCCCCATACCTATCATTATAGAAACCTTAAATTGTTTGGTATGTTTCTCGTTTCTATGGGTTTTTTGAATTCCAGGGTTGTTTTTTAATGCTATGTTCATTTTAATGAGCATAATATCAATTTGTGCCCGACATTTTGATCTGTTATTTTAATTTGGCAAAATAATCATTTTTAGCACTCAAAGATACAGTATGTTGGGTATTTTGTAGTGAAGATGACTACTTATACTATTTGTAATTTACTTTCTACTACCTAAAAGTCAACAGTGATTTTTAACGGCTATTTCTCTTTATAGACACTAGCTTTTAAAACTTTAGTTTATCGCCGGGCACGGTGGCTCACGCCTGTAATCCCAGCACTTTGGGAGGCCGAGGCAGGCGAATCACGAGGTCAGGAGATCGAGACCATCCTGGCTACCACGGTGAAACCCTGTCTCTACTAAAAAAATACAAAAAATTAGCTGGACATAGTGGTGGCTGCCTGTAGTCCCAGCTACTTGGGAGGCTGAGGTAGGAGAATGGCGTGAACCCGGGAGGCAGAGCTTGCAGTGAGGTGAGATAGCGCCACTGCCCTCCAGCCTGGGTGACAGAGCGAGACTCCCATCTCAAAAAAAAAAAAAAAATTTAGTTTATCATGAAAAAATAGGTTATGTTTCTGTGCAAATTCTTTGGAAGTTACTATGATAATAAATAGGAGAATAAACTTTAAAACTTCATTTAGGGTTAATACTAACATGGTTTTAATAACACAGTCAGTAAAATAAAGCATTCAGAAAAAAATCTAATGCTACTACTGCCATCTGATTTGCCCATACATCCAACTAAAAATATAAAAGCAAACTACACTTATGTCACAATTTGAGTTTACTGAGAAACACTCTTGGGAAAACTTCAGTGTGTAAGATGTTTATTAGAAATGGAAAAGCCTTAGAATCACCATGCTTCGCTAAGAAAAAAAAGCCTGATCAGCCTGATATAAACTTTGGAGCTATCCCATCACAGATCTTCTGTGCTGCACTGAAATAGTTGGACCTATTTGTTATCTCTTAATCACTTATTGGATGTATGCTCTCTTGGAAAGAGCATGACTTTGGCTGTGGTGAGTCTCCACCTGAGGTAACCCCAAAATAATATGACAACTGAAAGGTATTTCTTGACAGCTCTTCTAGAAACTCAGACAGTAAGTCTTTCTTTGAAAGAAAATCTGGGTGGTGCATATTCAAGACTATTTATATATTTATGTTCCGGATATTGTTCTGAGTTCTTTAGATATAATAACTCATTTAAAATCACAACCATATGAGAAAATTACTCTTATGATACCCATCTTACAGATAAAGTAACTGAGGATCATACAATTTAAGTGATTTGCCCAAGGTCACATAACTAGTAAGTTGCAAAGCTGGTGAATTCAAGCAGTCCAATTTCAGAGTCCACTACTTATCACTATGCTCCGTTGCTATTCAGAGCCACTAACTCAAAGGTTAACAAGAGAGAACACATGGACACAGGAAGAGGAACATCACACGCTGGGGACTGTTGTGGGGTGGGGGGAGGGGGGAGGGGGGAGGGATAGCATTAGAAATTATACCTAATGCTAAATGATGAGTTAATGGGTGCAGCACACCAACATGACACATGTATACATATATAACTAACCTGCACGTTGTGCACACGTACCCTAAAACTTAAAGTATAATAATAATAAGAAGAAGAATCTCTTAATTGCCGAAATCCAAGTGTTAAATTTATGCTTCATGTTCTTTAGGTTTCTGGATTACCTTGCATGGTTTAATTTGTTTTACATCTTGAAAGTCTCTGCTAATTTAATTCGTATGTCATTAAGCTGGTTTCCCACCTACTTTTCTGAGATTTTTTCCGGTGGTTCCTTATCTCTCTGCACTTTAAATCTTGATGTCCTTTTAGTATCCATTTCTGTTTTCTTATCTGTTCTCACTACATGCTGCATTTTGAGTGTATTTCATTCACTCTTATGCTGCCATAAATTCTTATTAAGTCATAAAATGCTCAGGCGTCAGGTCATGTTAGGAATAAATGTGGTGGGACAAGGGAATATAGAGCCAGAATTGCTCCATGCAAGAACTCATGAAAAAAAAATCTTCCACCCCGGTCTCTGGGAAGAATCAGGAGGTAATATCCAAAAGGCAACTGATGCAAGGAATTAGGGCAAAATGTGATCTAGGAATTGTGGAAACAACAACAGGAATAGTAACACCTAAGGAAGAAGTTGGATGTGAATTGAGTGATGCCAGAATCCAGGTTGAGGACTAAAAGGTGACACTATAGGAATTATTTAAAACAAAATCCCTTACCCTAAAATCACCCAGCTAAGGTATCATACTGACCTTCAGGAGTCAAAAACTAGAAACAAAATCTAAATGTAAAAGAAAGAGATTGGTAGGAACAGTTTGAATTCCCACATAATAATGATATTTTTTAGAAGTTAGCATAACTTCCAAAATTTTAATATTTGTTTGTTCTTTCAATGGGAACACATGTTCATTTGTATTTGAAAGAAAGATTGGAAGATTTCTTCAGTAACTTATATTCTTGTACTGTTGATTTATGAAAGGAAAACTTGGCTATGCTTTTAAGCCTCTTTAGCGATTTTTTAATATATTCAGGATCATATGTGTAAAAAAATAGGATATCTCTCATGAACACAAATGAAAAATCCCCAACAAAATACAGTAGTCCCCCTTATCTGTAGTTTCACTTTCTGTATCTTTGATTACTTACAGTTAACAGTGGTCTGAAAATGTTAAATGGAAAACTTCAGAGATAAACAATTCATCAGTCTTAAATTGCACGCTGTTTTGAGCAGCGTGATGAACTCCTGTTTTGTTCCGTTCCACTCTGCCTAGGATGTGAATTGTCCCTTTCTTCAGTGTATCCACCCTGTATATGCTACTTGCCTGTTGGCCACTTACTAGCCGTCGCTGTCATCAGATCAACTATCACAGAATTGTATTACTTGTGTTCAAGTAACTCTCATTTTACTTAATAATGATCCCAAAGCACAAAAGTAATGATGCTGGCATATTGTTATAATTATTCTGTTTTATTATTCATTATCATTATTAATCTTAGTATACTTAATTTATAAATTAAAATTTATCATATGTAAGTACACAGGAAAATACATAGTATGCACAGGGTTTGATACTATCAGCAATTTCAGTCATCCACTGGGAGTCATGGAACATATTCCCCTGAGAATATGAGGGTACTACTGTATTAGCAAATCAAATCCAACAATATGTTAAAAGAATTCTGTTCCATAACCAAGTTAGATTTATCCCAGATATGCAAGCCTGGTTCAACATTCAAAAATCAGTGTAATTGATATGATTTGGCTCTGTGTCTGCACCCACATCTCATCTCAAATTTTAATCTCCATGTGTCAAAGGAGGGACGTGTAATCCCCACATGTCTAGGGAGGGAGACGATTGGATCATGGGGGCAGTTCCACCATGCTGTTCTCGGGATAGTGAGTTCTCACGAGATCTGATTGTTCTATTAGTGGCAGTTTCCCCTGCTCTTTGCTCTCCTGCCATCTTGTGAAGAAGGTGCCTGCTTCCCTTCCACCATGATTGTAAGTTCCCTGAAGCCTCCTCAGCCATATGGAACTGGGAGTCAATTAAACCTCTTTCCTTTACAAATTACTCAGTCTCAGGGAAGTTCTTTATAGCAGTGTGAAAACAAACTGATACAGTAAATTGGTACCACAGAGAGTACAGCACTGCTATAAAGATACCTGAAAATGTGAAAGCAACTGTGGAACTGGGTAACAGGCAGATACTGGAACAGTTTGGAGGGCTCAGAAGAAGATAGGAACATGTGGGAAAGTTTCGAATTTCCTGGAGACTTGTTGAATGGTGTTAATCAAAATGCTAAGAGTGATATGGGCAATGAAGTACAGGCTGAGATATTCTTAGGTGGAGATGAGGAACTCATTGGGAACTGTAGCAAATGTCACTCTTGTTATGCTTAACAAAGAGACTAGCAGCATTTTACCCCTGATCTAGAGACTTGTGGAACTCTGAACTTGAGAGAGATGATCTGAAATTAGAACTTATGTTTAAAAGGGAAGCAGAGCATAAAAGTTTGGAAAATTTGCAATTTGACAATGTAACAGAAAAGAAAAACCCATTTTCTGGGGAGAAATTCAAGCCTGCTCAAAAATTTTTATAGGTAACCAGGAGCCGAATGTTAATCACCAAGACAATGGGGAAAATGTCTCCAGGGCACCTCAGGGAACTTCACTGCAACACTTCCCATCACAGGCCCAGAGGCTAGGACAATAATATGGCTTCTTGGGCTGGTCCTGGAGCCCTGCTGCTGCTTTGTGATGCCCCAGGACTAGGCACCCTGTGTCCCATTGTATCTAGGAAGTAACGAACTTACTTTTGATTACTTTGTCTCAAATGAGTATTTGGGCTATGGACTTTTGACTTAATGCTGAAATGAATTAAGACTTTGGGGGACTGTCGGGAAGGCATTATTTGTTTTGAAATGTGAAAAGACATGAGATTTGGGGAATGATATGATTTGGCTCTGTGTCCTCACCCAAATCTCATCTTAATTTTTAATTCCCACCTGGTGAAGGGGGGAGGTGATAGGATTATGGGAGTGATTCCCCCATGCTGTTCTCATGATAGTGAGTGAGTTCTCACAAGATCCAATGATTTTATAAGTGGTGGTTTCCCCTGCTCTTTGCTCTCCTGCCACCTTGTGAAAAATGTGCCTGCTTCCCCTTCTGCCATAACTATGTTTCCTGAGGCCTCCCCAGCCATGCAGAGCTGTGTCAATTAAACCTTTTTTCTTTATAAATTACTCACCCTCAGGGAAGTTCTTTAAACCATTGTGAGAATGGACTAATACAGTAATCCATCAAATTAACACAAAAAAAACCGATTTGTTTGTGTGTGTGTGTGTGTGTGTATGTATGTTATAAATGCAATGATGGATTACATTAATTGGTTTTTTGTTGCTGCTATTGGTTTCTAATTTTGTTCCACTGTGGTAAACAAAGACATGTGGTATGGTTTTTATCTTCTTTAAATTAGTTAAGATCCATTTTGTACCCAAGCATTGGTGGTTCATGCCTGTAATCCCAGCACTTTGGGAGGATGAGGTAGGCAGATCACATGAGCTCAGGAGTTTGATACCAGCCTGGGCAACATGCAGAACCACTGTCTCTACAAAAATGACAAAAATTAGCTGGGTATGATGGTACACACTTGTACTCCCAGCTACTCAGGGGGTTGAGGCAAGAGGATGGCTTGACCCTACAAGGGAGAGGTTGCAGTGGGCTGAGATCATGCCACTGCACTTCAACCTGGGTAACAGAGCAAGACTCCATTTCAAAAAAATTATTTTATGATCTAACATATAATCTATCCTTGAGAAGTTTCATGTGTGCTTGAGAAGAATGTGTATTCTTCTGTTGTTGAGTGAAAAGTTTAGTAGCTGTCTAAGTCCATTTGGTCTTAATGGATCATCTTGAAAATTGCAGATTACATGATATTTATAATTTCACAAAAAAGCATTTGACAATACTCAAAATTATTTCAACATAAAAACCCTCAGTTAAACTAGGAGTAGACATAAACTTCTTGAATTCAATAAAGAATACCTACAAATCCCTACAGCTAATATTATACTTAATAGTGAGAAACTCAAAGTTTTCCCAGTAAAGTTAGGAAGAAAGCAATGGTTCCCCGCTCATGACTCCTTTTCAGTGCCATACTGGAATGAAATAAGATAAGAAAAGGAAAGAAAGTGATGAGGATTGAGAAGGAAGAAATAAAACTGCTTTTGTTTACAAATGACATGATTGTAAACAATCTGAATCAACAAAAAAACTGGAACTAATAAGCAGTTATTAGTTTATTAATTATTAGTTATTAGGTTTCAGGATAAGTTCACTACACAAAAGTCAGTTTCTTTTCTATATATCAGCAATGAAAAAGTAAAATCTGAAATTTAAAACAAGATACCTTTTACATTTGCACTCCCCAAAATGAAATATTTAGGTACAAATCTAAGAAAATATGTACAAGATCTAAGTGATGGTTGATTTTTGGTACCCACTTGACTGAATTAAGGGATACTCAGTTGGCTGGTAAAGCAATATTTATTCTCAGTTCTTCCATAGGCACTGAACCCATTCCGTGGCACCCGAGAGGAAACTCAGGTGGTTTTGCTTTTCATTAGAGTGATTGAGCCTCCTCAGGTGCATCTCTGAAGACATTTCTGAAGAAGATTAGCGTGTGTTGGTAGACTGAATGGGGGAGATCTTCCATCAGTGTGGGCAGACAAAATCCAATCATCTGGTGCCCAGATGAAACAAAAATGTGAAGAAAGGGCTACTTCTTACTCTTTCTCTGACAAAGCCAGGACTCTCTTCTACTACCCTTGGGCATCAGGACTCCAAGTTTTCTGAACTTTGGACTGTGGGACCTGCATCAGTTACTCACTAGGTTTTCTGACCTTTGTCTTCAGAATGAGAGTTACACCATCATCTTTCTTAGTTCTGAGGCCTTCAAACTTAACTGTGTTGCCCTACCGGCTCTGCTGGTTCTCCAGCTAGTGGACAGCCTATCATGGGACTTCTTAGCTTCCATAATTCACTAAGCCTATTCTCCTAATGGCTATTTTCTGGTATTTCTTTCCATATATATAATATTTCTTGATTATGTGTGTATGTATATATATGTACATGCATATAGATATATATATACATACACACATAATCAAAATATATATATATACACACATTATGTATCTGTGTGTGCTTGTCTGTGTGTGTGTGTCTATATATATAATCAATTCTGTTTCTCTGGAGAGTTCTGAAAAATAATATATGACAAAAACTCAGAAATTCTTTTAAATTTTTTTTACTTTATCCTTAAATTCATTTTTTAAGACAATTACAACTTTTAGATTCAGTGGGTACATGTACAGGTTTGTTGCGTGGTATATTGCATGATGCTGAGGTTTGAGGTATGAATGATCTCATTATCCAGGTAGTGAGCATAGTACCCAAGAGTTAGTTTTTCAGTTCTTACCCTCCTCCATCTCTCCCCCGTCTAGTAGTACCTAGTGTCTATTTTTCCCAACTTTATGTCCATGTATACCTGATTTTAGCTCCCACTTATAATTGAGAACATGCAGTATTTGGTTTTGTGTTCCTGCATTAATTCACTTAGGATTGTGGCCTCCAGCTGCATCTATGTTGCTGTAAAGAACACGATTTAACTCTTTTTATTACTGTATAGTATTCCATGATGTATATGTACCACATTTTTTTTTCTTTTGTTTTTGAGACAAGGCCTTGCAGTGTTGCCCAGGCAGAAGTGTAGTGGCACAATCATGGCTCAATGCAGCCTCAACCTCCCAGGCTGAAGTAATCTTCCCATGTCAGCCTCCCGAGAAGCTACTCCTGAGTAGCTAGGACCACAGGTGCATGCCAACACGCCTGGCTTGTTTAAAAAAAATCGTAGAGACAAGATCTCACTATGTTGCCCTAGCTGGTCTTGAACTCCTAAGATAAGTCAATCCTCCCTTCTCAGCCTCCCAAAATGCTGAGATTATAGGTATGAGCCACTGCACCCAGCCTGTACCACATTTTCTTTATCCAGTCCACCACTGATGGGCACGTAGGTTGATTCCATGTCTTTAATATTGTGAATAGTGCTGCAGTGAACATAGGAGTGCATGTGTCTTTTTGGTAAAATGATTTATTTTCCTTTGGATATAGACCCAATAATGGGATGGCAGGGCCAAGTAATAGTTCTGTTTTAAGTTCTTTGAGAAATCTCTAAATTGCTTGCTGCAGTGGCTGAACAAATTTACATTCCCAACAACAGTGTATAAGTGTTTCTTTTCTCCACAGCCTTGCCAGCATCTGCTATATATATATATATATATTTACTTTTTAATAATAGGCATTCTGAATGGTATGAGATGATATCTTATTTTGGTTTTAATTTGCATTTCTCTGACTATTAGTGATGTTGAGCATTTTTTCACGTTTGTTGCTACTTGTACATCTTCTTTTGAGAACTATCCATGTCTTTTGCCCAATTTTTAGTGAGGCTATTTGTTTTTTGCTTTTTGTATTGCTTAAATTTCTAAGGGTCTACTATTCAGACTGTATATTATACCATTGTCAGATACACAGTTTCTGAATATTTTCTCTCAAAACCATGAAATTCTGATGAATGAAATCAAAGAACTAAGTAAATGGAGAAATGTCCCATGTTCATGAATAGAAAGACTCTATATTGTCAAAAGGTCAGTTATTCTCAATTAAATCTATATATTTAAAGCAATCCTAAGTCAGCAGAAGACATAGGGAACTATAATAATAGTAGGAGACTTCAATAGCCCACTTTCAATAATGTGTGGAATATCCAGAGAGAAAATCAACAAAGACACAGCAAGCTTGAACAACAATATAGATCAAATGGGCTTACACAGATGCAGAATTTTTCACCCAACAAGAGAAGAATACACAGTCTTCCGAATTGCATATGAAACTTCTCCAGGATAGATCACATTTTAGGACACAAAATGAGTCTTCACCAATTTAAAGACCAAAATCATAACAAGTATCTTTTATGACCACAGTGAAACAAAATTAGAAATCAGTAAGAGCATTTTTACAGATCAGTCAGAATATTTTAAATCCTCTTTGAATTCTTCTTTGATTCAGTGATTGACTTTTGAGTGTGTTATTTAGTTTCCATATATTTGTAAACGTTGCCATATGCTTGCTTTTATAATTTGACAAATTGGTTTTTCAAATTTTGGATGACCCTCTTAATACAACAAATACAGGGTGCCAATTTTCAGATTTCTAAAGTATTAATGTGACCAAAAGTTTTAATACCATGTAAAATGTTTAGAGAGATATTCCTTTACTTTCTCTGACATAATGTTTCTTATAAACGTACTCATTAAACTCAGAAGACAGGTTTACAGAGTATCACTAAGACACAGAAATAATAATGGTAATATAAGCAAAAATTCTGAAATGTATAGTGATTATACTTTCTAAGGGGAAGTGCCTAAACCTGAGCTATCCATTTCATTAGGGAAATGTAATATGTGCATTGCTTTAAAAATTAGGCATGAAGTTAGAGTGCGATGAATGAGAAGTGAGTGTTTTCACAAGAATGAAAGGAGAGTGGATGCTGGAGAGTAAGAGCAATATCCACTGTAGTGAATTGTTTGTTTTAGGCATATGAAATGGAAATATGTGATATTAAAAAATAAAATAATAATCTTAATCCAACGTCATTGCTAATGATGTTACCCTAAAGAGTAACGTTATAGTTTGTATTTAAAGTGCACTGAAATTTGCTTCTATGTTGTCTCAATAAACAAAATATGAATTTACTTCTACCTATAGTATGTCAGGAAAAAACACTGATAAGAAATATTTTTCTAGGCTAACAGATAATTTAACTCTTAAAACTATATCAAGTGTCCTGAATTACCTGGAAAACTCACAGGTGCCTCAAACAGGAGAAACGTTTCTCAATCCATGATTTGTTTTCGTTTGCCTCATTATTTTAGGATGCCGTGGTAGCATTTCCTGTGTTGTCAAAATTTCAATTCCATAGAAGTGGTGAGTTGTCAGTTTGAAAGTGGAAATACATTGTTATAGCTATGCATTGTTTTCATGTATAATACCATAGTCTGACACAAGTTAATATATTCAATCTTTCATTTATTTTTTTAATAAATGTTTAGTGGCCCTATTTGCTAAGCACCTTATTAGATGTTGACCATGTAAAGATCAGTGAGACCACGTGAGTGGCATGAATAAAGATATGTTGTAGATAGCAGAGGTTGTATTTGGGAAACTGTGTCAGATGTGCTAAGAGTAAGAGGAGATGATGTTGGGACCAAATATTGAAGGATCTAAGTCATGCTAAGGACTTTAGAATGCATCTGTTAGGATGAAGGCTTGATTGAGATTTTTGAGTAATGGAATAACATGACCAGATCTGTGTTTACAAAGATACTTCCTCGGGAATTTATTAGGAAGAAAGCTGGGGAAAGAAATTGAAAACCCATTATGTGCCAGGACCTGAGGATATAAATATTAATAAGGCTTGACCTCAGCCTTTGAGGAATTTGAAGTTGTGAAGAAAACACACTTTTATAAATGCAAATTTAACAATGTGTTTGCTAAAGGAATAAAAATGAAAGGGAGAGTGACTAAATGCCCGATTTTGTGTGTGTGTGTGTGTGTATATTTGTGTGTGTGTCAGCAGTCCTAGTGGGTAGAGGAGATTCATGGAGTTGGAGGAGGGTCAGAGCAGATACCCAAAAGTAACACTTGAATTGGAGCTTAAAGGTCATAGAATAGAATCATAAGGGAAAAAGGATTTGAATTAAGATCTTTCTCAGCAGAGGTAATAGCATATGTAAAAACAACTAGATATGAGAAAGAATAGAGACTTGGAAATATCAGATAGGCTTTAGAAAAAAACAGAAAATATCAGGTAGGCTTGTAGAAATATCAGATAGGCTTATAGAAAAAACAGCAGGAGATTGTTCTTTTAAAAAACAGCCAACAGGGACTGGAACAGAAAAATGTTGCTATCCTAGTGAGTATATCAACTAGGAAATAAGAGACCTCTGTAGGGTTTCATACAGAAAAATAGGCATTTTAGAATGATCTCTTTACTAACAGAAGTGGCCAAAAATTGAAGCCAAAATACAGTAAAGAAACAAGAGATGATGAGAACTATAACTAGATGTATGAAGCAAAAAAGAGGGAAAGAATATGTAAATTCTGAAGATATTTACAGGGTAGAAATTACAGTATTTGGTGACCTCTCAGATGTGAGGTTTTAGGTAAGACAGAGGATTTCTTATGTGGGCAAAATGCAGAAATTAGCAGTCACTTGTAATGAAAGCAAGCAACTGAAAGGGAAGCAGAGGGTGGTGACAATTATTTATTACTTTAGACGTACTGAATTTGAAGTGCCAATATAATATAGCCAGGAGGCACAAGATATTAAAATTATGAAGCACGGCAAGAAATTGGGTTTGATATATACATCTAGGATTAATGTCTAAGTCCCTGACTTACTCCAGGCTATAGCCTTGTCCCTCATCCTAGCTAGCTTCAATGAAGATTCATACAGACTGGTCTTAAGGGCAAAGCTTGGCCAATGAAAGAAGGCCTGGACATACATAAGGATTCCACTCCCTGCTGGCAATACCTGATGGGGATTTGGGTATGATTTAGGGTCTACTTGACATGTGCCCTAAGGCCTGGGGTCATTGAAGCAGTTTTTGCTTTCCTGGGTCTTCCTCCTTGATCATCACACTCAGTATTTTTGCCAAGTCCTTTTCATGGCTAATGTAGCTGATAAATTTCTGGTGGAAGCACTAGTGATGATAATATATGCAATACTATATTTAAAGGTAATCTAAATCTAGCTTTCTAGCTTAAAATCTACTGCTACTTGAAATTTTCTAAATTCAGAATTGTCTCATTATATTCCATTTCACATATCCTAGATTCCATAATACTGTATTATATGCTTATTGAATGCAGAGCAAATTGTACTAAATTCTAGGAAAACCATGGTGTACACAAAAATGTAGATATGAAAACAAAATAAGATAATTAATATAAAATGTACTTAGATATATTTGTAATTCATTAATTTCAGAGTGGAAATAGTTATCCTTTCAATAGTTCCCTTTAAAGTCACCTTCTTTGCATGACAAAGTTTATTTCTTAAAAGTGTTTTTATTTGTTTTATGAAACTGAAATGTGTTATTTATTAGATTAATATATAGGATCAGTTTGGTGCTATGAACTTTTAGTATTATTTAAAAGACAAAGAAATTTTGTATAAAAAATAAAATCTGCTGTGAGATATTTCCCAAAGAGATCCAAATGTAAGAGGGGCCAGGGCGATCCCAGAAGCCCAAGTGAAAATCTATATCCACAAATTTCTATCTCTGAGGAGGAAAAAAAAGGAAGTCTATTAATCTGTTGGCTTCCTTCTATGGAAAATAACTAGCTTTTGGTATTTAAAAGAGTGCTATGTAACATTTGTATGTTCATTCTAAATTGATATAATTGTGGGTAGTTATACAGATTTATAACAGACTAGATTGAACAGTCTTAGGAGTGGTTAAAATCTATAGAGTCAGCACCCACCTACAGTGTATAGATATTTTAGATAGAATTCTTGTAAGTGACTGGATTTAAATAACTTTTACATCTTCTTTTAAGTCCAGGGTTTTAATTTTATATAATGCTATGAATGATTGTCCTCATTGCTGTATTGACTTGATATTATATGAAGCAAACTTTCTGAGTCAGAACACCCAAAAATTATGGTGAGGAATATTGTGAGTAGAGAAAAAGGATAGAGGAAGTATAATGTAGAAAATATCAATAATTTAACATAGAAGTATAATACGAGTTGATCTTTAGAAACTGAGAGGAGTAAACTTCCAGGAGCCATATTTCTTTAAAGACCGAGGATCAATTTACTCTTCAAACAGCAAGCACAATTAGAAACATGTTGATACTATGTCTTATAAAGGGTAAAAAAAAAAAAAAGAAAGAAAAAAATGGCTTACTGAATAAGTCCTTTCTCACACTGCTATGAAGAAATACCAAGACTGGTAATTTATAAAGGAAAGAGGTTTGATTGACTCACAGTTTCACATGGTGGGAGAGGCCTCAGGAAACTTGCCATGATTAGCAGAAGGCACCGCTTCACAGGGAGGCAGAAGAGAAAATGAGTGTTCAGTGAAGGAGGAAGCCACTTGTAAAACCATCAGATCTCATGAAAACTAACTCACTATCAGAAGGACAGGATGGGGGAAAGTGCCCCCATGATTCAATTATCTCCAACTGGTCCCTCCCATGACATGTGGGAATTATGGGAACTATAATTCAAGATGAGATTTGGGTGGGGACACAACCAAACCATATTACTTACCTAGTCATTTTTTAGGACATAAGCCATAGACCCAGTCTCTGGAATTCGTTCTCTTAGCCTTTTAGGTATATTTTGGTGTGGGGTGTGGGGACAGTTGGAGAAGTTACCATGTACATTTATTGTAGAAAACATGTTACTTAGAAGAAGAAGTTCCTGCAAGAATAAATTCCCAAAGACATTTTTCATCTGGGATGTTATATAAAAAATGTACTCCACCATGCTCCTTACTACAGCTTTGTGCTAAGTGACAAACTCGTTTCCAAATAGCTATTTCTTATAACATCCTTTAGCAAAAGCTGAGGATATAACCTCAGAAAGGACCTCAGAGAGAGAAGGTGATATTGCATGGACTAGTCACTTCTGATCTAAGTACACCTAACTAAATCTAAGAGAAGAATTTAGAGTTGAATTGCTGATCCCTTTGACTATCTTCTCTAAATAACACAGTCTCAGGAAGACTTTTTATACAACATGACAGTCCATTCAAGAATATACTCTGTGAATGTTTCGAGTTTTGTGTTCTGTGTTGTTGAAGGAAGACTAATACATACCCCTTATAAAACAGAAATCGGAAATGGAGCGGGGCACGGTGGCTCACGCCTGTAATCTCAGCACTTTGGGACACCCAGGCGGAGGGATCGTTTGTTCAAGACCAGCCTGGCAACATGGCAAATCTCCATCTCCACCAAAAAAATACAAAAATTAGCCAGACATGGTGGTCCACCTGTAGTCCCAGCTACTTGGGAGGCTGAGATGGGACGATCATTTGAGCCTAGGAGGTCGAGACTACGGTGAAGTTGAGATTACGCCACTGCACTCCAGCCTGGGTGATGGAGCAAGAGCCTGTCTCAGAAAAAAAAAAAAAAGAAAAGAAAAAAGAAAGAACAAAAAAATTGGAAATGCAGCCAAAGTTGTACTATGTGACTACTAATATATTTTGGGTAAATATATATTACCAAATATATATTGCCTGTTTCTAATAAAAATAAATAAGAGGCTACATACCAAAATTCATTTTACTGTGATAACAGAAATGTAAATAATGTATTCACTATAGAAGAGATAAAGTGGTAAATACTTTAACACAAGATTTTAACAAATGTATCTTGCTGGGCATTTGAATTTGTCGTAATTATGTTTAGCTCATTTCTCCTAGAAACAGTTGCCAATAGTTACTCCTCTTAACCTAGCCTGATTTAATCTAGATGCACTTACCTTGTTCTTCCACCTGCTTCTCGAATGGTTTATGTTCTAGCTGGCTGTGGCTCCTTCATTTCCTGAAAGTTCACCTGCTCTTTGACACCTTAAGATATGGGAACCAAGCCGTTAACTTAATTCCTCCACTTTATCTATCTCAAAGTGAGTTTCCTCAAGCCTGGAACAGTGTTGACTTCTGGTGAGGTCTGACTGCAGCTGGAATTAGTCTTAAAAGCAAGATCATGACTTCTGCATACCTTCTAGTTCCTAACTATTCTGGTGGCTGTATATTCACTCAGCATTAAATGAAGTTTAATAAATATTCACCAAACACATTTACAACCTCCACTTTATAAGGATTAAAACAAAGCAAAAAAATATTATCAGTGATGGACTGGAAAGTTTGCCTTCTTCTCTTGCTTGCCTTGAGCTCTGTCATTTTGACTTTTCTCTCTTACCCAAATGTCTTCTTTTAGCTTCTCAAGACAGAAAGGAAAATCCTTATAAAGCAGAAAAAGGCAATTCTGAAAGATTTACTTTTCTAATCTAAAACATTTTTAAGGAAGATATATTTCGAATGTTGCTTTGTAATAGTTTTAATGAGTTGACCAAAGGCAGTTTTTTTTTTTTTTTTTTTTTTTTTGTGGTGACGGTTGTTTCGTTTTTGTTTTCCCACACAATGTAATCACAGTATGTTTCAAAGAGCTATTTTTATTTTAAATTTCCTTTTCTAGAACTGGAGAAAGTAGAATAATAACCTCATACTATGACCATCTTCAGCTGACACCTTTTATAAGAGTTTACCATACATTCTTATTTTGTTGGGAGGGACTTTCTGAAGAAAGTGGTTATTCCACTTCACAATTACTTTCTTCAATTTATCATAGAAAAATTGCTTTTATTCAGTAGGTATTATTTGAAAGGCTGGTCTTTGCCCCCTTTTCTTCCACTGAACTCTCCATGATGATTACAGAATGTGAGTTAGTTCTCTTTTTCTATCAATATTTTATCATTTAGTACCTGTGAAAACAATTCCCACTTTACTAAGCACACTCAGGGTGTGATGTGTTTTGAACTAAAGTACTTCTAAATATCAAGCAAATAGCATACAAGGACACACAGTTATCAAATACTGCTGTTCACTGCATAACACAGTGTAAGATACAAACTAACATTTCTAACATTTATGCAAATAGGCATAAACACACATAATAACTGTTTCTAAAATGTTTCAAATTTCTATTGTTCCTCTGTAAGATTTTTCCCCTCTCATTCTAAATATACAGCTTGGCAACTTGGATCACATAGGAATTGTTCTGAACTTGAGACTGTATTAAGCAATATTGGTATACTGTTAGAAACGAAATTAATATCTTCCATGCATATTACCCTTTATGGTTAAGAACACTTTTGATTTGTTATCACATTTGATTTTCTAACAATTCAACCTAGAAAGAGCTTTCAAACTATACATCTCCTATTTTAGGGCATATCAGAAATAGGGGTGAGGGTAAGTCGGGAGCAGAACAGGAGTTAGGAAAGAGGGGAGTTATGAGGGTTGGGTTCTGTGTGTAGGTATGTTTAGTAAGATCCCCTAGTGATTCTGTTGGACATTCTAAACTGGTAATAAATTGATGTCCCACATGGTAGTTCTCAAAATATGATCCTCCCATCAGCCTCACCTTACCAGATGAGATCTGTTGAAAATTCACACCCCCAAATTCTACCCAGATGTAATACATCAGAAAGCCTGGGGCTGTGCTGGCTTCAATCTAACTCCCCAGGAGACTGTGATGCATGCTGAACTTTGAAAGCCACTGGTCTACGGCCCTAGTTGTCACAAATTTCATGGGATCAGAGGACTTGTGTTAGTGTTTGGGCTTCTTCCAGTCCTAACAAACCAGTATCTCATGAAAGAGAGATAAAGCTTTGCAACTGAACATTTTGAAAATTCTACAGATGATTCTAAAGCATAGTAAATTTAAAAACCATTGATGTAGTTGAATTTATAAAGCTTATTTTTCTTTTTTCTCTCTCCTTCTCTTTCTTTCTTTCTCTTTCCTCTTCCTTTCCTCTTTCTTTCTTTCTTTCTTTCTTTCTTTCTTTCTTTCTTTCTTTCTTTCTTTCTTTCTTTCTTTCTTCTTTCTTTTTGACAGGGCCTTGTTGTGTCACACAGGCTGGAGTGCAGTAGCACAGTCACAACTCACTCCTGCCTCGAACCTCCTGGGCTCAAGCAGTCCTCTAACCTTGGCCTACTAAGTAGCTGGAACCACAGGCACATGCCACCATGCTCAGCTAATTTTTTAATTTTTTGTAGAGATGAGGTCTTCCCATGTTGTCCAGGCTGGTCTCAGATTCCTAGGCTCAAGTGATCCTCACACCTTGGCCTCCCAAAGTGCTGGGATTACAGGCATGAGCCATTAGGCCGGCCTATAAACTTACTTTCAATGAACTAAAATTTCTGAATTTTCTGGCTCTTGTCCCATTCAGTCTTCTCTCCTGATATTTCTGCCATCCTTCCTCTTATCCCTACATTTTAAATGTCAGCTGTGATATCCTTAATTCCACAGCATTCCCTAATATGCATGAGATCTAAGCCACTATGACTTTAAACAACTAGTCCTTTTAGAAATCTTTACTAAATTATTCCTATGATAGTAGGAATTATTAGTACAACAGTTAGCTTTGGAAGGCAGGAACTGAGTGAAAAGAGGCAGGAGGGAACTTTGTGTTGGGTTGGATAATTTCAATATCTTGACAAGAGTGATGGTGACATAGTTAAATGCATTTGTGGAAACTGCTTTTCACCATGTGTCAGTTTTATCTTAATATTAAAAAAATGTGCAGAAAGAAGAAAAGTGCACTCCCTTCACACATGCTTTCCCTCCACTCTGCCCAGGCCCATGAGCGCCACTGCTCCTCATTATTCCCATGACTTTATAGCTTTGTTTTTTTCTAAAGCCTCAAACATCTTTCAGGAAATAACTTATATAACATTTAGTGATAAAAATATTTCTGTGAAAGGGCTCAAAAATCAAACTGCCATGCAGAGCTTGGGAACAAATTTCACACTATACTCTCCATTGTTTATTTGTTTTTTTAAATTGTGGTGAAAAGTGCATAACATTAAATTTACAGTCAAGCATTTTTTTGTGTATATTTGAGTAGTACCTTAGCACTACTCAATGTATATTCACATTGTTGTGAATCTTCTAGAACTCTTTCATCTTTCAAAACGAAAATTCGGTATTTATTAAGCACTAACTCTCCTTCTGCTATCTCTGCATCCTTGGTAACCATCTTAGTACTTTCTCTTTCTCTAATTTGACTCTTAAATACTTCATATGAGTAGGATCTTAAAGTATTTGTCGTTTTCTGGCTGTCATAGTTTACTTATCATTACGTCCTCTAGTTTTATCCATGTAGCATGTAACAGAATGTTCTTCTTTTATAAGCCTGTATAATATTTCAATATATGTATTTACTACATCTTTTATACATTCATCTGTCTATGGATATTAAGATTCAGTCACCATTGTTTTAACAACTTGCACAAAACTTCTTTCTACTTCTTCCAGAAAATTCATCTCCATTCAAATATCTCTGCCGGAAACTCACCAGTTGCAAAATAGCCATATTCTAAATTTCCTTTGGGTTTCAGCAGAGTGTATTCTCTTTCTTAATGCATTCTGCTCCTTAAATTTGACACACAAAAGCCACTAATAATAGGTGCTTTTGATTCCCATATTCAAGATCAAATAGTTTAAAAAGACACATGAGTTCAGAACAAAAGGTTTTATAACACTTCTTTCAGTATATTTGTTCTCATGCCACTTAATTTTAAGCTTTCCATTGGCAAGTAACTCCCCCATACACACTGCCTTTAATCAATTAAATGTCTTATTTTTCACAATATTTATTTTCAAATATTAGCATCACAAACATCAAAATTTGTACTGTCCATTTGGCCCATCTAAAATCCATTCCTCACATTTTAGCCAGAGTGTTCCGTCGAAAGTTCTAATATGACTATATTTCTCCTTTGCTCAAAAGTATTTAATAGCTCTTTGTCTAAAATCTAAAACCTACATATCATTTAACAGGACACTTGCGATGTGGTCTTCCCTTAACTATTACTGACTTGTGTCTCGGGCATTACCGCATTATTGTGTACTCGATTGTATGTGGGACTCCTCCCTCTCACCATGCCCTTTTATGCTGTTGATCCCTTGCTCTGTCTTGGCTCCCTGTAGAATTCCTTCTCCCACTCATGTTAGCTAAACTCTATGCATTGAAATTTAAGCTTTCCTTATCAGCGTCGTCTCCCTTTGTCTGAAAAACATAATCTTCAGGCCGGGCGCGGTGGCTCACGCTTGTAATCCCAGCACTTTGGGAGGCCGAGGCGGGCGGATCACGAGGTCAGGAGATCGAGACCACGGTGAAACCCCGTCTCTATTAAAAATACAAAAAATTAGCCGGGCGCGGTGGCGGGCGCCTGTAGTCCCAGCTACTCGGAGAGGCTGAGGCAGGAGAATGGCATGAACCTGGAAGGTGGAGCTTGCAGTGAGCCGAGATCATGCCACTGCACTCCAGCCTGGGTGACAGAGCGAGACTCCGTCTCAAAAAAAAAAACATAATCTTCAAGTGTGAGTTAATTGCATTTAAAGTGAATACTGGTTCTCCTTAACAATCACCCTTAACACCCTGATTATTCCTTGATCCGTAACTAGGCTCAAATACCAGCAGGCCACAGGGAAATAAACAAATACCCACCACAACAGAATGAGTACATACCAAAATGTGACATGATACAAGATGCTATACACAGCAAAATACTTTTATAGTTTTTATCCATTTAACACCTGTAGAGACTTTGGAGTATATATTGTGAATGGATGGTAAAGCAATTATACCAGGGAGAAAGGAAAATGCTGATGGATTGAGCTAAATTATTGATATGGAAAGATGGCCCAGAGATTCTGAATTTACCACATATTACCATGAGCAGCTAAGCCAGCAGTATCTCTATTGCTTAATTGATTGGTTGACTAAAATGTAGGCCCATGGTGGCTTATGTTAAAGGAAGTTGAAATGTTGGAACTTCTTTGGTAAACTGTAAATGAAGGAATCAAATGGCTCAAAAAGATAGGAAGCAGGAAATGGATTTAACATGTTCACCTTACTATGCACATTTACCACAACCTCTGTTCTCTTCTTGATACCATCACCAGTGCCGCTGCCTTAGAACTTTTTTTTTTGCTACTGGTCCATAAATTCTTCAAAGGGTTACAATTATTCAGCAACTTTATTTCCAATGCCTAGTAACTGCTTGGCAAATTATTTAATTTAAATGAAGGACCATAGTTTTATTTTATCGTTATATTGACCCATATTATTTAATAGTTTGTTAAATATTAGTATATTATTGATGACAAACATATAGTACTATTTAATTATATTAATGATATATGTCAGTTTTTATTCTTCAATTTACTTTTAAATTCATTATTTGGAATTTATATCTTTTTCATTAATAGTGACAGCTGTATATATTACATTATATTAGTAAACTTAATTGATCTTCATTTATCTTTTTCCATTTAAATTGTTTCTAGTTTTCCCTACAGTAAAAAATACTTCCACTTTGGTAGGTCAAGACGGGAGGATTGATTGAGGGCAGGAGTTTTAGATTAGCCCTGGCAACATAGTGAGACCCTGTCTCTACAAAAAATTTAAAAATTAGCCAGGCATATAGTGTGTGACTATAGTACCAGCTACTTGGGAGGCAGAGGTAAGAGGATTGCTTGAAGTTGGGAGTTCAAGGCTGCAGTGAGCTATAATCATGCCACTGCATTCCAGCCTGGGCAACAGAGTGAGACCCTGACTCAAAAAATGAACAAAAGAACTTCCAAGTGACATCAACAACATAGTCAAACAAGAAGCCCTGGGGTCTCTTTCCCCCTAGGGACACACAAGTATAACGGCAATATGCAGATCAATTGTTTTCGTGGGAAATCTAGGAACTAGTGGAAAAGCTCCTGTACCATGGTTGAGTGCAAAGCCAGTCATATTTAAATTAGCAACACCCTCTCGCCGTAATCCCCACCCTGACACAGCACTGTACATGCAGTTGTGAGGAAATCCTCAGATTCTCCCTGAGGATGCAGAGAGTTGGACAGCATATCCACATCTCAGTTTTTCTTGGTATTGCCCAGCAGAGTGGCTTTTATCTTACTGTCTTGGAGTGCTAATGGGACCTGCCGTAACAAAGGCAGTGGTTTTAACTAGCATGCAGGTATTCAACAAAGCCCCTCCTCTGGCTCAACACAGAGGTGAGTGAAGCAAAAAATAACTTTCAGCCCCTAGCTACCCCTTGGGTAGGAAAAGACATAGACAGCACACCCAATGTCTCAAATTTCTGGGTGCTACCTGAGGGACTGGCTTTTATGTCTCCTTTCTTTTTTTTTTCTTAATTTTATTATTATTATACTTTAAGTTTTAGGGTACATGTGCACAATGTGTAGCTTTGTTACATATGTATACATGTGCCATGTTGGTGTGCTGCACCCATTAACTCGTCATTTAGCATTAGGTATATCTCCTAATGCTATCCCTCCCCACTCGCCCCACCCCACAACAGTCCCCAGTGTGTGATGTTCCCCTTCCTGTGTCCATGTGTTCTCATTGTTCAATTCCCACCTATGAGTGAGAACATGCGGTGTTTGGTTTTTTGTCCTTGTGATAGTTTGCTGAGAATGATGGTTTCCCGTTTCATCCATGTCCCTACAAAGGACATGAACTCATCCTTTTTTATGGCTGCATAGTATTCCCTGGTGTATATGTGCCACATTTTCTTAATCCAGTCTATCATTGTTGGACATTTAGGTTGGTCTCCTTTCTTAAAGCATTGAGAGGGTCCAGCATAGCCTAGAACTTTGGGGGCTACATGAAGCAAGCTCGTAGGTTGAGCTAGCATGTGGGCTTTCACCACAGCTCTTCCCCATGGCTCAACCCAGGGTAATTGGTGAAACGCTCCAGCTTCCAGCCTCTCCCTGAGAGGCAAAGAGTTGAACCATGTGCAGAAGTTCCAAATTTTCTGGGAGAAAGCCTAAGGGAGTAAACATGGAACTATACCCACAATACAGACACAAGGTAAATCTCCAGGAACTAACCCTCAGGAAGCAGAGATATAAGTTACCAGAGAGATAATTCAAAATAATTGTCATAAATAGGCTTAATGAGCCTGGGAGAACAATGCATGACAAAGTAAGAATTTCGACAATGAATAAAATTTTTTAAAAAAATCTTTGAGCTGAAATATATAATAAAAGAATGAAAATTTCAATGAAAGAGTTCAACAGCAAGCAGACTGGTGCAAGCAGAAATTATCAGCCAACTTAAAGATAGATTATGTGAAAATATCCTGTTGGAGGAAGAAAAAGGAATGAAAAAGAGTGAAGAAAGCTTATGATGGACTTATGAGATGCCATTAAGTTGGACAATATATGTATTATAGAAGTCTAAAAAGAAGAAGAACAATAAAGGAGCAGAAAAATTATTCAAAGGAATAATAACTGAAAATTTACTAAATCTGGGCAAGGAAATTCACATTCAGATACAGAAAACCCGAATGACCTCAAGTAAGAAGAATCTAAAGAAATTCACACTGAGACACATTATAATCACATTTTCAGATGTCAAAGACAAAGAGAATTTTGAAAGCTGCAAGAGAAAAGTGATTTGTCACATACAAGGTAATATTAATAAGACTAATAGTGGATTTTTCACCACAAATTCTGCAGTTCAAAGTGAATGAGATGATATATTCAGAATGCTGAAAAAAAGAAAAAAAAACTTGTCAAGTGTGAATACTATACCTGGCAAAATTGTCCTTCAAAAAGGAAAGATAGATAAAGACTTTCACATACAAACAGAAGCTGAAGTCATTCATCACTACTAGATCTGCCTTACAAGAAATGCTAAAGAGAATTCTTCAACTTGAACCGAAGAGAAACGGTGATACAATAGTTTAAGAAAGTATAAAGCTCATTGGTAAAGTTAACTATGTAGACAAAACCAGAACGTGTATTATTGGAATGGTGATCATTAAATAACTTTTAATTCAAGTACAAATGTTAAAATACAAAAGTATTTAAAATAACTGTAACTAAAAGTATGAAACGAATGCACAATATAAATACATGTAAAATGTGACATCAATACATAAAGCGTGTGTGAGGGTAAAATATAGAATTTTTGTTTGTGATGGAAGTTAAGTTGTTATCAACTTTAAAAAGACTTATAATTAAAGATAATTTATGTAAGCCCCGTGGTAACCAAAAAAGAATGTACCATTGAAATTACACAAATTAGAAAGAGAAAAAAATCAATGCATGTCAACAACAAAATTAACAAAACACAGAATAAACCACGAAGAGAGAAAAAGGAACAAAAGAACTATAAGACAAACAACTTAGTTTTGAAAAGGGGAGTAGAAAATTGTTCCATATCAATATAGTCAAGCATCACTTAATGGCAAGGATATGTTCTGTGAAATCTTTGGGCAATTTCATAATTGTGCAAACACCACAGAGTGTATTTACACAAACCTAGATGGTACAAACTACTATGCATGTAGGCCATATGGTATAGCCTATTGTGCCTAGGTTAGAAAACTGTACAGCATATTACTGTACTGAATACTGTAGGTGATCGTAAGACAATGGTCAGTATATATGTATCTAAAGATGTCTAAACAAGGCAAAAGCATGGTAAAAATATGGTACAAAATATTTAAAAGAAAAGGTACACCTGTGTAGGGCACACACCATAGATGAAGATTACAGGACTGGAGTTGCTCTAATTGAGTCAGTGAGTGAATGATAAGCGAATGTGAAGGTATAAGATATTACTGTATGCTACTGTAGACTTTATAAACACTGCACACTTAGGCTAAACTAAATTTATTTAAAAATACTTTCTTCAATAAGAAATTAACTTCAGCTTACTGTAACATTTTAACTTCATATACTTCTAAAATTTTATTAACTTTTTGACTCTTGTAATAATGCTTAGATTAAAACACAGACACATCGTACAGTTGTACAAAAATACATTCTTTTTTATATCCTTATTCTATAAGCATTTTTCTGTTTAAAACTGTTTTTATTTAATTTTACTTTTTAAACTTGCTTGTTAAAACTATAACACAAACACACACATTATCCGAGGCCTATATTGGGTCAGGATCATCAATATTACTGTCTTCTATCTTCACACTTTGTCCCACTGGAAGGTCTTCAGGGGCAGGAATACACATGGAACTGTCATGTGCTTTGATAACAGTGCCTTTATCTGGAAGACCTGCTGAAGGACCTCCCTGAGGCCATGATGCAGTTAACTTTTTTTTTTAATAAATAGAAGGAGTACACTCTAAAATAACAATAAAAAGTATAGTATAGTAAATATATAAGCCATAATTGTGGGAATTTATCATCATTATCAAGTAGTGTGTATTGTACATAATTGTTTGTGGTAGACTTTTATATGACTTGCAGTGCAGTTGGTTTATTTATACAAACATCACCACTAACACATGAGTAACATGTTGTCCTGTGATGCTATGACAGCTACAACATCACTACGTGATAGAAATATTTTAGCACCATTATAATATATTACAATCTTGAATATGTGGTCCATCATTGACCAAAAGGTCATTATGTGATACATGGGTGCATAACTGTACTTACTTCAAATGTAAATAGTTGAAACTCCCAAATCAAAAGACATGAAATGGCTGAATGGATTTTTTTTTTTTAAATATGAGATCCAACTCTGCTAACCACAAGTGTCTCACCTTAGATTTAAGAACTTCTGAAAGTGAAGGGATAGGAAAATGTATCCCATGGAAATAGTAACCAAGAGGGAGCAGAGGTGGCTATATTTATGTCAATTAAAATAGACATTATGTCAAAAACTGTCACAAGAGACAAAGAAGAACATGATGTAATGATACAAATGACTATTCACCAGGAAAATAGAACAATTATAAATATACAGGCATCCAAAATTAGACACTTATATTTGAAAGGGAACATTGACAGAATTGAAAAAAAGAAATGGGCAGAATACATTAATAATAGAATACTTTAATACTCCACTTTTATAATGGATAGAACAACCAACAGAAAATCAACAAAGAAACAGCAGACTTGAACAATACTGTAGGCTAAATGGACTAACAGATGTATTTAAGTTCTCACACAATAGCAGAAGAATATACATTATTCTCAAACACACATGGAATATTCTTCAAATAGACCATCAGTCATGTTAGGTTACAGATCAATTCTTAATAAACATAAGATTAAAATTATATCCAGTATCTTTTCCAACCACTATGGAATGAAACTAGAAATCAATAGCTGAAAGAAAACTACAAAATTCACAAATAATTGCAACTAAACAACACACTATTAAACAACAAATGGTTCAAAAGAGAAATTAAGAGGGAAATTAAAAATATATTAAGACAGGCCAGGCACAGTGGCTCATGCCTGTAAACCCAGCACTTTGGGAGGCCGAGGCAGGTGGATCACCTGAGGTCAGGAGTTTGAGACCAGCCTGGCCAACACACCGAAGCCCTGTTTCTACTAAAAATACAAAAATTAGCCAGGTGTGTTGGTGCACATATGTAATCCCAGCTAATTGGGAGGCTGGGGTAGGAGAATCGCTTGAACCCAGAAGGCGGAAGTTGCAGTGAGCCAAGGTCATGCCACTGCACTCCAGCCTGGGCAACAGAGCTAGACTCTGTCTAAAAAAAATAAATGAATAAAAAAAACACAAAAAAACATACACACACACACACACACACACACATTGAGACAAAAAGAAATGAAAATATAACATACAAAAACATGTACAATGTAGCAAAAGCAGTACCAAGAGGAAAGTTTATAGTGATAAACACTCACATTTAAAAGCAATAGATGTCTCAAAATTTTAAAAATCTAACTTTACATCTGAAAGATCTAGAAAAAGGAGAATAAACTCTGCTCAAAATTACCCAAAAAGAGGAAATAATACTGATTACTGATTAGAACAGAAATTTAAAAATAGAGGATAGAAAAGCAAAAAAAATCATGAGTTGATTTTCTGAAAACATAAAATTGACAATATTTTAGCTAAACTAAGAAAATAAGAGAGAAGACTCATAGACTTAAATAAATAAAATCAGAAATCAAAGAGGAGACGTTACAACTAATGCCACAGAAACAAAATTTATCGTAAGACTATTATGCATACACAAAGAAACTGAATAACCTGGAAGTAATGGATCAATTCTTAGAAACATACAAGCTGCCAAGACTGAATTATAAAAAAAATCTGAATAGATCTGTAACTACTAAGGAGATTGAAACAGTAATCAAATAAACACTTCTTCCCAAATAAAAAGCCTATAGAAAGACTGCTTTACCAGTAAAGTCTACCAAACATCAAAAGAAGAATTAATACCAACTCTTCCAACAAATTGAAGATAACACTTCCAAACTTCTTTTTTGAAGCCAGCGTTACCCTGATACCAAATTTAAACACAGACATCACAAGAAAAGAAAACTACAGGCTAATAAATCTGAAAAAAATACTTGCAAAAATATTCAACAAAATAAAATTCCAGCAAATCGAAATCAACAGTGCATTAAAATGATCATACACCATGACCAAGTGTGATTAATCTTCAGCATGCAGGGATAGTTCTTCACATAAAAAAAATTAATGTGACATACCATGTTAACAGAATGAAGAATAAAAATCATGTCTTCTCAGTAAATGCAAAAATTATACATAATTTCATGGTAAATTAAAAACTAGAGGGAAGTTACTTCAACATAGTAAAGATGTATATGAAAAGCTAACATCATTGTCAATCGTAAAAAACTGAATGCATTTCCTGTAAAATCAAGAGAAGACAAAAATGCCCATGCTTAGCAATTCTATCCAACTACCAGAATAATTATGTTTAAAAATTCTTAAAATGCATCCATATCAGAGAGGAAGAAGTAAAACTGTCTGTTTGTAGATGACATAATCTTACGAATAGAAAGTCCTAAAGACTTAAAAAAAACCTGTTAAAACCAATAGAAATATTCAATAGAGTTGCAGAATACAAAATCAACATATAAAAATCAGTTGCATTTCTATACACTAACAATGAACTACCTAAAAAGGTTTTAGGAAAACAGTCCTATTTACAAAATCATCAAAAGTAATAAAATTGTTAGAAATTATAAGGAGGTTATAATGGTTATCATTAAGTGTCAACTTGACTGGATTGAGGGCTGCCTAGTTGGCAGGTAAAGTATTGTTTCTGGGAGTGTCTGTGAGGATGTTGCCAGGGGAGACTGGCATTTGAGTCAGTGGACTGGGAGAAGAAGACCTGCCCTCCATGTGGATGGACGCCATCCAGTTAACTGCCAGTGCAGCTGGAACAAAGCAGGAAGAAGAGAAAATAGGCTTGCTTGCTCAGTCTTCTGGCTGTCTCTCCTCCCATGCCAGATGCTTGCTTCTCCTCATGCCCTTGAACTTCAGACTCCAGGTGCTTCAGTCTTTGGACTCTGGGACTTGCATCAGTGGCCTCTCAGGGGCTCTTGAGCCTTCTGCCTCAGACTGAGAGTTCCACTGTCAGCTTCCCTGCTTTTGAGGCTTTTGGACTTGTACAGAGCCATGCTGCTAGCTTCTCTCTTTCCCCAGCTTGCAGGTGGCCTATTGTAGGACTTCCCTTTGTAATCATGTGAGCCAATTCTCTCTAATAAACTCCATTATATATATATATATATATATATCATATATATTCTCCCTCTGGAGAATCCTGACTACTACATATTTTGGTACCAGGTGTGTGGTTCTAGAGGGACAGAATTTTAAGGCTTAACTTTTTAAGTTAGTTTTGGGGTTTCTGAAATTGACTCTGTAGTCTGATTATACCTAAAAATGCTAAGGACTTTACTTATAATAGTACAGAGAGCATCGATAGTCTTTGGTGTGAATTGTTTAGAGAGTTGTGCATTAGCTAGATAAAAATAAAAAATGACTCACTGTGAGTGAACTGAAAATGGCTGATCTCCCTGGGTTTAATGTAGAAGAAGGGACCTGAAGTCATAGGGAGACTGGAATGCCTGAGTCCATTTGTTATTTTAGACTTACTCACTCCAACTTGGAGAGTCCAGAAGACATACCCTTCACCAATACCTTGTGGAATAGATTTGTGAGGGGAGCACCAGCATCCTTAAAGAACTCTGTGATTGCTCTTCTCTGTATGCTACATCTTACAATGGGAAGTCCACTCAATTGAGAAACTTAAATGAAATGAGAGTAATTGGATCCTAAGGTGGCAGGGGCCAGGTGGAGGCACTCAGCTGTCAAAGGCAAGATGGGTGTAGTTACTCAGATGGACAGCAGAGACAAAGCAACAAGCAAAATAGTCTGATTCATGTAAAACTGTGGCAATGGCTAATTAATCACTGTGTTCCTAGAAGCGAAGTAGATAGGAAGCCTGCTATATTCTTACTTGAACTGTATAAGCAGGAAACTTCCAGGGCAAGTGAACAAAAGTCTAGTTTCAATTATAAAACCAGAATCTTATGGCTCCTCAATCAATTTCCAGACTTGAGCCAGTTTACAGAACCAGGATGCCAGAACCAGAAGGCCTTGAATAAAGGAGAGGCCAGGTCTCCTTGAGGAAGGAATCCTTTATACTAACAACAATTTATACTGTTAACCTTTCCCGCATTCTTCCTCCAGCCTTTTATCATGGTAAATGTGCTTAGAGAACAGGAAATAATCAGACCTTTCAGGGACTACTGGACCCTGACTCTGAACTGGCATTGATAACAGGGGACCCAAAATGTCATTGTGACCTTCCAGTTAGAGTAGGGGCTTATGGAGTTGAGAGAATTACAGGTGTTTTAACTCTGGTCCAACTCACAGTGTGTCCCCAGATCCATGCTATGGTTATTTTCCCAGTGCCAAAATGAATAATTGGAATATACACACTTAGCATCTGGCAGAATGCCACATTTGTTCCTTGACCTGTGGGGTGAGGGCTATTACGGTGGGAAAGGACAAATGGAAGCCATTAGACCTGCCTCTACCTAAAAATATAGTAAATCTAAAGCAATATTGCAACACTGGAGGGATTGCAGATTAGTACCACCATGAAGGACTTGAAAGACGCAGGGATGACGATCCCCCACCACATCACCATTTAATGCTTCTACTTGGCCTATGCAGAAGACAGATGGATCTTGGAGAATGACAGTGGATTACTGTAAACTTAACCAAATGGTGACTCCAGTTGCAGCTGCAGTACCAGATGTGGTTTCATTGTTTGAGCAAATTAGCACATCTCCTGGTACCTGGCATGCAGCTGTTGATCTGGCAATTGCCTTTTTCTATATACTTGTCCATAAGGCCTACCAGAAGCAATTTGCCTTCAGCTGGCAAGGCCAGAAATATACCTTTACTATCCTACCTCAGGGATATACCACTCTGGACTTATTGGTGAGAACTTTTCATGTCAGTCAGTGGGAAATAAATCAGACTCTTTTACCTAAGTGAAATTTCTAGGATCCAGTGGTGTGGGGCTTGTCAAAATATTCCTTCTAAGGTAAAGGATATAAGTTGTTGAATTTGGTCCCTCCTACAACCAAGAAAGGGATCTATGTATTAGTCTAGCAGGTCTATGTATTAATCCGTTTTTATGCTGCTAAGACATGACTGAGATTGGACAATTTACAAAAGAAAGAGGTTTAATTGGATCTACTGTTCCACATAGCTGGGGAAGGCTCACAATCATGGTGGAAAGCACAGAGGAGCAAGTCCTGTCTTACATGGATTGCAGCAGGCAAAGACAGAATTAGAAAGACAGAAAAGCAGAAACGCTGATAAAACCATCAGATGTCATGAGACTTATTCACTAGTATGAGAACAGTAGGTGGGAAACCACCCCCATGATCCAATTATCTCCCACCAGCTCCCTCCCATAACACGTGGGAATTATGGGAGTACAATTCAAGATGAGATTTGGGTAGGGACACAGAGCCAAACCAAATCAGTCTATTTGAATTTTACTTTGCAGGCAATACATTCCTCATTTGGGTGGGGTACTCTGGCCTATTTATTGAGTGATCCAAAAGGCTGTTAATTCATATCCTTCTGTGATTCCTCAAGGATCTAGAACCAGAAATACCATTTGACCCAGCAATCCTATTATTGGGTATATAACCAAAGGATTATAAATCATTCTACTACAAAGACACATGCACACATGTTTATTGTGGCACTGTTCACCATAGCAAAGACTTGGAACCAACCCAAATGCCCATCAGTGATAGACCGGATAAAGAAAATGTGGCACATCTATACCATGGAATACTGGGCAGCCATAAAAAAGGACGAGTTCATATCGTTTGTGGGGACATGGATGAAGCTGGAAATCATCATTCTCGGCAAACTAACACAGTAACAGAAAACCAAACACCACATGTTCTCACTTATAAGTGTGAGTTGAACAATGAGAACACACGGACACAGGGAGGTGAACATCACACACTGGGGCCTGTAGGGTGGTGGTGGTCTAGGGGAGGGATAGCATTAGGAGAACTACCTAATGTAGATGATGGGTTGATGAGTGCAGCAAACCACCATGAAACGTGTATACCTATGTAACAAACCTGCACGTTCTGCACATGTATCCCAGAACTTAAAGTATTATAAACATATTAAAAAAAAACAAGACTGTTAATCCCAGAACAGAAGAAGGCTCTGCAACAGGTCCAGGCTACTCTGCCACTTGGGTCTTATGACCCAGCAGATCCAGTGGTGCTTGCGGTGCCCAAACAGCAGATATGGATACTGTTTTGAGCCTTTGGTAGGACCCTGTAAATGAATCACAACAAAGGCCTTTTGGGTTAAGGAGCAAGGTCCTACCATCTTCTGTAGATAACTAGTCTTTTGAGAGACAGGTCATGGCCTGCCACTGCCCTTGATAGAAACTGAACATTTGACTATAAGTCACCAAGTTATCATGCAATCTGAACTTCGTAGTATGAACTGTGTGCTTTCTGACCCATCTAGCCATAAAGTTGGATGTGCATAGTAGCATTCCATTATCAAATGGAAGTGGTACATACATGATCAGTCTTGAGCAAGTCCTGAAGGCACAAGTAAGTTATATAAGGAAGTGGCCCAAATGTCCAGGGTCCCCACTCATGCCACCCTGCCTTCTCTCTCCAAGCCTGCACCAATGACCTCATAAGGAGTTCCATATGAGGAACTTGAAGTTTACAGGAAGAGAATAGTAGGCCCTCGTTTACAGATGGTTCTGCATGATACAGGCACCACCCAAAAGTGGACAGCTGCAGCACTACCGGACCTTTCTGGGACATCTATGAAGGAAGGTGGTGAAGGGAAATCTTTCCAGTGAGCAGAACTTTGAACAATGCACCTGGTTGTGCACTTTGCTTGAAAAAAGAAATGGCCAGATGTGTGATTATACACTGATTCATGGGCTGTACCCAATTGTTTGGCTGAGTGACCAGAATCTTGAAAGGAGCATAACTAGATAATTGGCAACAAATATATCTGGGGGAGAGTTGTGTAAATGGACCACTCTGAGTGGTCAAAAAAATGTGAAGCTCTTTGTGTCTCATGTTAATGTTCACAAAAGTGTGACCTCAGCAGAGGGGCATTCTAATAATCAAGTGGATAGGACAACCCGTTCTGTAATCTGAACACCACATAGCCCCTTTACTCAGCCACCCTGGGCTCATTAATAAAGTGGTCATGGTGGAAAGAATGGAGGATATGCATGAGCTTAGCAACATGGACTGCAAATCATCAAGTCTGACCTGGCTACTGCCGCTGCTAAGTGCCCAGTCTAACAGCAGAGAGAAACACTGAGTCCTCAATATGTCACCATTTGTCACGGTGATCAGCCAGCTAGCTGATGGCAGATCGATTACTTCGGATGATTTCCATCATGGAATGGGTAGCGGTTTGTCTGTACTGGAATAGACACTTACTTTGGATATGAGTTTGCTTTTCCTGAATGCAATGCTTCTGCCAAGACTACCACACATGACCTCACAGAATGCCTCATCCACCTCCATGTTACTACACCCAGCACTGCTTCTCACCAAGGAATTTACTTCACAAAGAAGTGTAGCAAAGGCTTTTGCTCGTTGCATTCACTGGCCTTACCATGTTGCCCATCATCCTGAAGCAGCTGCATTAAGGGAAAAGTGAAATGGCTTTTTGAAATCATGATTACAGTGCCAACTAGGGGATAATTCTTTGCAGGGCTGTAGCACAGTTCTCCAGAAGGGTATATATGCCATGAATCAGCATCCAATATATGGTACTACTTCTCTCATAGCCAGGATTAATGGGTCAAGGAATCAAGAGATAGAAGTGAAAGTGGTACCACTCATCATCCAAAGTGGCCCACTGGCAAAATTTTTGCTTCCTGTTCCCATGACATTATGGCTGGCCTAGAGGACTTAGTTCCAGAGGGAGAAATGCTGTCACTAAGAGACACAACAATGATTCCATTGAACTGAAAGTTAAGACTGCCACCTTGCCACTGGGTCTCCACCTGCCACTAAGTCAACAGGCTAAGAAGGGAGTTTTGGTGTTGGCTGGGGCGATTAACCCGGATTATCAAGATAAAATCAGACTACGACTCCACAATGGAGGTAAGGATGAGTATATATGGAATATAGGAGATCCCACAGGGCATCTCTTAGAACTACACTGCCCAGTAATTAAGGTCATTGGGAAACCACAACAACCAGTTTAGGCAGGATTAAAAATGGCCCAGACCCTTCAGAAATGAAAGTTTGTGTCACTTCACCAAGTAATAAACCACAACCATCTGAGGTGCTTCCTGAAGGCAAAGGGAATACAGGATGAGTAATAGAAGAAGGTAGCTGTCAATACCAGTGATGACCACATGACCAGTAACAGAAATGAGGACTGTAATTTCCATAATTATTTCCTCCTTATTTTGCTAAAAATATGATTGCACATACATACACCTGTATTATGCAATTACCTTTGTTTTATTTCCTTTCTCATTCCTTTATCATTTAACATAAGATGTATTGACTTCATATCAGCATTTAAGTGTTGTTAATTTTATGTAACATTTCTTATGTTAAAGATTAGTGGATTTTCCATTGTACAAATGGTAGTTTTATTATGTTAGGTGAAATTACAAAATTGTTATTGCCTTTATTTGGAGAGCAAGTATAATTTAAGGAGGTGTTCATAGATTCCAAGTTGACAAGCAGTGAAGTTGTGTTGGTTAATGTTGAGTGTCAACTTGACTGGATTGAGGGATGGCTAGATGGTTGCTAAAGTATTGTTTCTGGGAGTGTCTGTGAGGGTGTTTCCAGAAATTGATATTTGAGTCAGTGGCCTGGGAGAGGAAGACCCACCCTCAGTGTGGATGGACACAATCCGGTTTACGGCCAGTACATTTAAAACAAAGCAGGAAGAAGAAGAGGGAATAAAGTTACTTGCTGACTTTTCTGTCTCTCTCTCTCTTCCCATCCCAGACACTTGCTTCATCTCCTCATGCCCTTGAACTTCAGGCTCCAGGTTCTTCAGCCTTTGGACTCTGGGATTTGCACTCATGGCTTCTCAGGGGCTCTTGGGCCTTCTGCCTCAGACTGAAAGCTGCACTGTCAGCTTCCCTGGTTTTGAAGCTTTGGGAGTGGGACTAAGCCACACTACTAGCTTCTCTCTTTCCCCAGCTTGTAGATGGCCTATCATGGGACTTTTCTTTGTAATTGAATAAGCCAGTTCTCCTTAATTGACTCCCTTTTATATATACATATGTTCTATTGGTTCTATTCTTCTGAAGAACCCTAATATAGAATTGAAAGACTTGCACACTGAAAAGTACAAAACATTGATGACAGAAACTAAAGAAGACAGAAACAAATGGAAACACATCCCATGTTCATTGATTGGAAGATAAAATATTGACAAAATGTTCATACTATTCAATGGCAATTTATAAATTGAATGCAATCCTCATCACAGTCCCAATGGAATTTTTAACAGAAATTAAAAACACAATTCTAAAGTTTATCTGGAATCACAAAGGACCCAAAGTAGCCAAAACTCTATTGAAAAAGAACCAAGCTAGGGAGACATCATACTTCCCGATTTCTAAGACCTGCTATATGGCATAATTGAAAGCATGGTAACACAGACTGAAAGAACAGTAACACAAACAGCACTGAAACATGCCCCCACTTGCCACAATGCTGGAAACGAGAATAACAGAAGAGCTACAATTACTAAAACAGTATTGTACTGGCATCAAAACAGGCGTATAGACTAATGGAAGCAAATAGAGTGTGCAGAAATAAATCCATTAGTATATGGACAACTGTCCTTTGATAAAATGCCAAGAATACATGTCAGGAAGTGATTAGACTTTTCAACAACAATGTTGGAAAAACCAGATAGTCATATGAAAAAAATGAAATTGGATTTTTATCTTATACTATGCACAAATATGAACCCAAAATGGACTAAAGACTTGAATGTATGACCTAAAACTACAAAACCCCTAGAAGAAATTATCGAGAAAATTCTTCATGACATTATTCTTGGCAATAATTTCATAAATAGGGCACAAAAGGACAGGCAACAGAAGTGAAAATACACCAGTGGGGCTACATCAAACTTAAAAACTTCTTCACAGCAAAGGAAACCATCAACAAAATGAAAAGCCAACCTATAGACTGGGAGAACAATTTTAGAAATCATATATCTGGCTGGGGGCTAATTTCCAAAATGTCTGAGAAACTCAAACAACTCAACAACAAAACAACAACAACAAAAAACTAATAACTATTAAAATGGGTTAAGAACTGAAATAGACATTTTCCCCCAAAAAGAACATACATATGGGTGATAAGTGTTCAAAAAGATACTCAATGTCACTAATGATTAGAGAAATACAAGTTAAAATCACAATATCACATCACATATTGTAGGATGGCTATTATTAAAAAAAAAAAGAGTGTTGGCAAGAATGTGCAGACATTGGAACCTTTTACATTGTTAGCAAAAATGCAAAATGACACAGCTGCTGTGGAGAACAGTATAGAGGTTCTTCAGAAAACTAAAAATAATACTGCCACATTTTGAAGCTCTCTCATTTCTGGGTATTTAACCAACAGAATTGAAATCAGGGTTTGAGGGTATATTAGCATTCTTATGTTGATGGCAGCAGTATTGACAATAGCCAAGATGTGAAAACAACTGTAATAACCAATGATTAATGAGTGCATAAATAAAATGTGGTATATACATCCAGTAGAATATTATTCAGCTTTTAAAAAAGAAAATATTGCAATATGCAACAGTGTAAATGAACCTGGAAGACATTATACTAGGGGAAATCAGCCAGTAACAGTAAAAGTACTGTATGATTTTACTTATGTGAGGTACCTAAAATAGTCAAAATCATTGAATCTGGAAGAAGAGGGAAACTGAGAGTTGCCAATCAAAGTATAGAAAGTTTCAGTTATGCTAGATACTTTTTAGATACCTGCTGTACCATATGGTTGCTATAATTGACAACACTGTATTGTACACTCAAAAATCTGTTAAGAGAGTAGATCTCATGTAAAGTGCCCTCATTATAAGAAAATAAAAATAAAGAGAAAGAGAGAGAAAAAATACTTCCACGGTTCCTGGTCATCCTCGAACATGTATTCTGGCATATGTGAACAGAAGTTTCTTTATGGTTGTTACTTTCACTTAAAATTGGAATTTAGGAATTTTAGCGTACAGTAAATTATTTTACTAATTCCCACCAGGATTTTATAAATTTCTTACCAATATAAAGTGGCATAATACTGTGGTTTCTTTGGTTCTCATAACATTCTTTTTCATATCATTTAATCACTGATAACTAAAATTGCTGAGTATTTTTTCCTATGCTATTGGCTACTCAAGTTTCCTCTTTTGTGTCATGCTTTTGTCATGAGACCCTTAGGGTGTCACTTTTCCAGTTGGAATCCTCTGTGGCCAGCGGCACCTCTGCCTGAGTTTTTGCTTGGGCCTACTGGGCTCATTATGCCCACTTGGTCGGGCAGGCTATGCTCAGCTCACACTACCATCCAGTGTCCCATGCCTGCCAAAGGTGTGCCAGGTGTGGAGTGGAGCAAGTGTGGGATCTGGCCACTCCACACAGCTAGGCATGCCAGCTGTTGCTGTCAGTGGGAGGGAGGCAGCTCCAGGCACCAGCACAGGCTCTGGCTCCATGCAAAGCTGCAGCTGGATCAGATGTACCACAAGCAGCTTCCACTGCAGGCACCCATGTCCAAATGAGGGGAATGGGATGGCACTTGGAAACTAGGATATGCAGAGCCCCAAAGAAGGTGTCATAGCCCTGGCTTGGGGAGCCCCTACTTCTGGGCTCCCCAAAGGACTGTAGCTCTTCTCTTATTCTCATTACCTGCAGTGTGGCAAGTGGGGGCATGTTTCAGTGCTGTTCTTTCAGTTCTGCCATACAGCAGGTCCCAAGTTCTTGTTCCAAGTCCAGGAAGAATGAGGTGTGCAGGCAACTGGAGGGTGAGCAAGGCAGACAGGAGCTTTATTGAGTGACAGAACAACTCATACCCAGAGTGGGTAGCTCCTTTCCACAAGCAGGTTGTCCTGACAACTCAAGGAAACCCAAAGTTGGTAGCTCCTTCCTGCAGCTAGTAGTTCCATCATCTGTCTAAGCCTAGCTGAGACTAGGGATTTTATGGGCTCAGAAAAGAGGACATACTGCTGATTGGTCCATGAGCGGCCATGGGCAGGCCCAGAAAAATCACCATAACTTCTCATTCTGGGCCATGGCCTCCATGCAGAACTGGCAGCCTGGCACCCAGGCTTCAGACCATTCCTAGCTTGAAGGTAGGGTTTCACCTGAAACCCACCCCTTTTTGTCCAGGATTCTGTCTGCTCCTTGCCACCATCAACATGCTGTCTATGGTGCCCAGGCAGTTTGTGCTGAGGGGTGCTTACAGGCCTGCACCAAGCCAACCTCAGACCCCCTTCAGCCTCCCTCACATGCTCATAGGCACCCAAAATCCAGGGGGAGCTGACGCATCAGGAGCTGGCATGTCAGCACCACCCCAAATGCATGCACACCTGGCCTGGTTACGATGGCACCTGGGCTCAGCCACAACCTTGTTCTGCCCTGGAGTGGGTGCTGGGAGAGGGAGAGCCAGGGAGCAGGAGCAGACACTTTCAAGCCTGTGGGGCAAGGAGCTTCCCAGGCCCCTGAGAGGACTGGCATACTGGGATCTGGAGCCACAGCTAGGTGGCAGTGGCTGAACCTGGGAGCATGGGTGCCTGCCCCACCAACTCAATAGGGGGCGGGGCTCTTGCCTGTTCATGGCTATTTGACCAAGAACATCCCTGGGGAGAATGCAGCCCTGGTCATCCCTCTCCTGCTGCAGCTGGTATCCTTGGAGCAGCTGCTCCAGATGGGCCATCGCTGCCATCACTTTCATATGTTTTGCCCATTTCATTTACCTTTTCTTTATCAAACTGTAAATTTTGTGAATTCTGTATGTTAAACATTTGTCAATTATCTGTGTTGCAACATTATCTCCCAATCTTGGCTGGTCTTTAACATCGTCTATGACATCCCATGTTCTGTAAAAATTAATTTTGATGAATCAAATCTATTATCATGCTTTTTATTTACCTGAAGTCAAAACAACCTCTCATATTTCTCTCCAATTTCTGTCTTTTTTATATCCAGAAGTTGCACTTTATTAGCGTCTGAAATAGAGATCTATTGTCATTTTGTAATATTGAGATTTGATTATCCAAATGCCATTTCTTAAATAGTTTATTATTACCCATTAATTTGTAATGTTGCCCACGTAATACAATAAGTTTCTTTATAGGCTTTGTCTCATTTCTGCCTCTCCACCCTATCAACAATTTTATGGGTGTATATTTCAAATCACACTATAGTTTTATGCTTCATGTTGATGTGTTATGTAATCCCCTTATGTCTTACTATTTGTATTTCTTTATTAAGTTTTAAATTTCCATATGGGTTTTAGAATATTTGCTTAGTGCCTCAAAGATCATCTTGGGTTATTAATTAAATTTGCAATAAATTTATTGAATAATTTGAGGAAAGCTGACATCATTAGAAAATTGAATCTTCTCCTTGCAATAGTTTGCTGAGAGTGGTGGTTTCCAGCTTCATCCATGTCCCTACAAAGGACATGAAATCATCATTTTTTATGGCTGCACAGTATTCCATAGTGTATATGTGCCACATTTTCTTAATCCAGTCTATCATTGTTGGACATTTGGGTTGGTTCCAAGTCTTTGCTATCGTGAATAGTGCCACAATACACATACGTGTGTATGTGTCTTTATAGCAGCATGATTTATAATCCTTTGGGTATATACCCAGTAATGAGATGTCTGGGTCAAATGGTATTTCTAGTTCTAGATCCCTGAAAAATCACCACACTGACTTCTACAATGGTTGAACTAGTTTACAGTCTCACCAACAGTGTAAAGGTGTTCCTATTTCTCCACATCCTCTCCAACACCTATTGTTTCCTGACATTTTAATGATGGCCATTCTAACTGGTGTGAGATGGTATCTCATTGTGGTTTTGATTTGCATTTCTCTGATGGCCAGTGATGATAAGCATTTTTTCGTGTGTCTTTTGGCTGCATAAATAAAAACCAAACACTGCATGTTCTCACTCATAGGTGGGAATTGAACAATGAGAACACTTGGACACAGGAAGGGGAACATCACGCACCGGGGCCTGTTGTGGGGTGGAGGGAGGCGGGAGAGATAGCGTTAGGAGATATACCTAATGTAAATGATGAGTTAATGGGTGCAGCACACCAACATGGCATATGTATACATATGTAACAAACCTGCACATTGTGCACATGTACCCTAAAACTTAAAGTATAATTAAAAAAAAAGAAAATTGAATCTTCTCTTTCATCAATGTGCCTCAATATTCCATTTATTCAGGTTTATTTTTAAGTTACTCATATTTTTTAAATAATATTTTACAATGACTTTATAATGCTCCTATGCATATTTATTAAATGTAGTTCATATAGGTTTCTATGTTATTAGAAATAGCATTTTTTTTGGTGTCTTCCATTTTCTAATTGGTCATTCATGAAGAATACCAATGGTTTTAATTTTATACACTGACGAATATACAACCCTAATGAATTAACTAATTCATTCTCACAGTTTATGAAATCCCTTGGATTTGTCATGCAAATAACTATAGTGTTTGCAAATGAGAGATAAAATGTGTGTTTTTCTTTATAATTTATCTACCTATTCCTATTTATAATTGATGTTGCACCTAGAACTTTAAGTAAAATATTAAATAAATAGAGGTTATAATAGTTACCTTTGTCCTTAAAGGAAATATTTCTAAAATATCAACCCAGACTATATTTTCTGTGAGATTTTGTCATGTATCTTTACCACATTAAATAAGTTATATTCTGTGTTTAATTTACTAAGCAGATTTTCATTGTGAATGTGTATTACATTCTATTACATAATTTTTCTGCATCTGTTAGGATGATTATTTGGACTTTCTGTTAGTGTGTTGAGATATATTGACACATTTTATTAAAATGTTGAAACTTTCCTGAAGTTCTATGATAATGTATACCTGGTCAGTAGATATTACCTTTTTAATACATGGCCAAATTAAATGTGTCAGTGTTTTCTTTAGAATTTTTTATCTGCATTCACGAATAAAATTAATATAGAATTTTCTATTCTTACTCTTTCTTGTTTGAAAACTTGTATCAGCTCTACAAAATAAATGTTATAGCTATACCTTTTACTTCTTTGAAATATTTTATGCAAAATGAGGATTATTTGTTAGTTAAAAGTTTGCAAATTTTTTTCATGTAAAACTACTTCGGACTTGTAGCATGTATTGGTGATTCTACAAACAACATTTCCTCAGCTCACTTGAGCTTTAGCTGGGTTTGACAGTATTCAAGCTTATTCTATTTTTCTCCTGTTTCCAAGATCATAGATGTTTTCTTATCTCATATACAGGCCCAGAGAAGAGCATGGGGATAGTTATCATTTAACTAGTGAAGTAGAAAGTTGAGGCTTAAATGTTTCAGCCTCCTTATCTACATCCATAGAGTTTATTTAGAGATGTACTTTACAGGGTAACATAGAAGACCCCGAGTAGGATTTAGATCCAGTTGTCCATAGGAGTAATATCTTAGTAATGTATTTTATATTTATCTTCACTTTTCCCTGTCACTCTCCTACTTCCCTCATCTCTGCTTCCAGAGATCACCTTCCACATAAACTACCGTTTATAAATTCTTGTCTAATGCTTTGTTTTTAGGATCTGCCAACTAGTACATACAGTTGTAGAAGAGGTGTTAGAAGGCAACCCTCAGAATGGGATTTAGAACTAGATCACGCACTGATCACATAGCCACAAAAACCCCATTACTAGCAGTACATGGGTTCTACTAACACCCGGGATGCCATAAAGCAACGATTAATAATCTGTCCCACTATTTTGGATTAGGAGATGTGAAAGAATAGAAGAAATGGACTTGTGGGAAGCTCTGCAGCATTTGAAGGCAATGGGAAGATGATAATAGAATGAATGTCAGTGGTCCAGATTTGCTAATGGCTGTTAAAATGCATTAAAACCTTCTTTAAAACAAGCTAACAGGTACAAGTTAGCCATTCCCATATTATGTGCCTGCTGTAAAAATGTAAAGGACTGAAGGAGTGCAGGACAGTGTTTTAAAGAGATCTTCGTCTTCTGCAGCTACAGTGAAGACTGTGTTGATAATCAAGCCAAGAATTTAATTTGAAAGGTGGCAAAATTACAAAGGAGGCTGAATATATTGCCTTGATAGCATTCCTATTTCAGAAAATCATGACTTGATAGGGAAGAATGTAAACCCTGAAAACAGGGATGGGAGCATTTGGGTGCATATGCCTGAAAACAGATTCTGCAGAACAGTACTTGGATTAGTAGTGGAAGTAACCTCACTCTTCCTAGAGGGGGAATATCTCTGCCTGGGGACTATGCAAAAAATTCACATATGGAGATTTCTTTAGGAGATAATGCTTTTTCTCCAAAATGTCCCCTCCTGACTTCTCAGGTTGCCTCTAGATAATAAGCAATATTAGCTTTCTGCATAGTCTGAATGGGACACACATTAAAAAAAAGAGATGTAGCAGCTGGTTAGTAATAGCAGAAACAGTGAAATATGGGTAAGTTTGGATTTTGAGAATATTGAAATGGGGGATGTAGGTAGAATATGAGCCTGGATAGGGAAGAATTATTAACATGAGATATAAATCTCATGTTGTGCCTTAGAATTTAATGCCCTGCCAAATAAATCAGGAGCCAATTCTAAAACTTTGCTTGGGTTGCTCTTTAAAGTTTGAACATGATGACAGAGTACAGTAAATAAATAGACATGTTGGATTGTACTTACGGTGTATTGAAGAATGGGTCAGAAGGCACACAAATATAAACATATTTATCATGTATGACCAGATAATCTGCCAGATTATGTCCTGCGAAGAGACAAGAAAGCCTTCTCTTCACTAAGGAAAATATTTATGGGGGCATCAGCGTTCTTGAGAAGCTCCATGGTGACTGTTCTCAGAGTCCAGGGTTGACAAAAGATTTTTGCATGAAACTAGGACCCTTAGATCAATGGAGATTATAAAATTCTGGCCTCTTGGAGGTTAGGTGGAAGCAATTGTCAATCAGCCTCAAGGTGTATTTAATTACCATTATAGACAGCAACAGTAGATAGGTAATTTTGGGCATGTGACCTGCCAGAACCTACGAAGTTGAGCAGAGACCATGATGTTCTTAGGGAAAGATTGGATGTGCAATCAACAATGATATGTTTTGACCTGCGTGACGAGAAAAAAGAAAAATCAAGCGCTTGTGGACAAAGGCTTATATCTGTTGTCACAGTAACAAAGCAGCAGCCCTTAACCTGTTCTAAGCCTGTGAGTTTCAGAATTCATTGATTATATATGCTAATATGTTTTTTAAAAGTCTTGAACGATCAGTAAAAATATATAAAATAAATATTCCTTGAAATCTTTCCCAAAGGGACCTGTAGTCATTTTTGAAAATAAAAAAATCGGTGAGAAGAAAGGATTGATATAATTTGAAGGTTGTTAGAATCTTGGTCTAAACTATTACTTATGTCATGGGCTTTAAAATATCATTATGATTAGTTTATTAGGGTGGGGTATTATGGAATACAGGATATAGATGGAGTCCTGACTGACATCCATCTTATAGTGAGTCAAAAACATCTATGGAAACATCTTACAGTATTTTTTCTGATCCCTGAATGCATAATTGGAATGGTTATAGATAAATGGTGACTGAACCCTCACGTTTGGTTCTCTGACCTGTGAAAGAATATCTATTACCGTAGGAAGTGTAAAATGAAGTCCTTGAACAACTTCACCAACTCCTCACCCACCTACACAAACACATCCTAGTCAGGAGACTTTGTCAGAAGCAATATCACATTTTTGGTAAAATTGTAGAGATTAGGGTTATATTCAAAGTCTTTAAGATTGCAGAAATAATAAGATACTTCATATTTCTCTTCAATTGGTTTGTATAGTTTCTGCAAAAACAAATTGGATTATGGTAGAGGTCAATGCACTGTTGTAAATATAACGAGGTTGTAGCACCAATTCCCATTGCTGTGTATTATATCATGTGTTTATTGGAAAATTTCAAAATATCCCTTTACATTTATTATGTGGTCATTGATTTTAATTTTTTTTCAGTCACCGGCAATGAAGTGAATAAAAAGCCATTGTCCTTTTAGAAAATATAATACTATGTATTCATGGTTTCCAGAGCTATATTAACTCTCCTCCTTATCACAATATGACCTGCAATGAGCATGACTGATTTTTTTTTTATTACACTTTAAGTTCTAGGGTACATGTGCACAACTTGCAGGTTTGTTACATATGTATACATGTGCCATGTTGGTGTGCTGCACCCATTAACTCGTCATTTACTTTAGGTATATCTCCTAATGCTATCCCTTCCCCCTCCCCCCACTCCCCAACAGGCCTTGGTGTGTGATGTTCCCCTTCCTGTGTTCAAGTGTTCTCATTGTTCAATTCCCACCCATGAGTGGGAATATGTGGTGTTTGGTTTTCTGTCGTAGCGATAGTTTGCTCAGAATGATGGTCTCCAGCTTCTATTTTTCCATGTCCCTACAAAGGACATAAACTCATCTTTTTATGGCTGCATAGTATTCCATGGTGTATATGTACCACATTTTCTTAATCCGGTCTGTCATTGTTGGACATTTAGGTTGGTTCCAAGTCTTTGCTATTGTGAATAGTGCCACACTAAACATACGTGTGCCTGTGTCTTTATAGCAGCATGATTTATAATCCTTTGGGTGTATACATTTGGGTGTAATGGGATTGCTGGGTCAAATGATATTTCTAGTTCTAGATCCTTGAGGAATCACCACACTGTCTTCCACAATGGCTGAACTAGTTTACCGTCCCATCAACAGTGTAAAAGTGTTCCTATTTCTCCACATCCTGTCCAGCACCTGTTGTTTCCTGACTTTTTAATGATCACCATTCTAACTGGTGTGAGATGGTATCTCATTGTGGTTTTGATTTGCATTTCCCTGATGGCCAGTGATGATGAGTATTTTTTCATATGTCTGTTGGCTGCATAAATGTTTTCTTTTGAGAAGGGTGTGTTCATATCCTTCGCCCACTTGTTGATGGGGTTGTTTGTTTTTTTCTTGTAAATTTGTTTGAGTTCATTGTAGATTCTGGATATTAGCCCTTTGTCAGATGAGTAGATTGCAAAAATTTTCTCCCATTCTGTAGGTTGCCTGTTCACTCTGATGGTAGTTTCTTGTTCTGTGCAGAAGCTCTTTAGTTTAATTAGATCCCATTTGTCAATTTTGGCTTTTGTTGCCATTGCTTTTGATGTTTTAGACATGAGTCCTTGCCCATGCCTATGTCCTGAATGGTATTGCCTAGGTTTTCTTCTAGGGTTTTTACGGTTTTAGGTCTAACATTTAAGTCTTTAATCCATCTTGAATTAATTTTTGTATAAGGTGTAAGGAAGGGATCCAGTTTCAGCTTTCTACATATGGCTAGCCAGTTTTCCCAGCACCATTTATTAAATAGGGAATCCTTTCCCCATTTCTTGTTTTTGTCAGGTTTATCAAAGATCAGATGGTTGTAGAGGTGTGGTATTATTTCTGAGGGCTCTGTTCTGTTCCATTGGTCTATATCTCTGTTTTGGTACCAGTACCATGCTGTTTTGGTTACTGTAGCCTTGTAGTATAGTTTGAAGTCAGGTAGTGTGTTCTTTTGCTCTCCAGCTTAGTTCCTTTGTCCTCCGGATTTGTTCTTTTGGCTTAGGATTGTCTTGGCAATGCGGGCTCTTTCTTGGTTCCATACGAACTTTAAAGTAGTTTTTTTCCAATTCTGTGAAGAAAGTCTTTGGTAGCTTAATGGGGATGGCACTGAATCTATAAATTACCTTGTGCAGTATGGCCATTTTCATGATATTGATTATTCCTATCCATGAGCATGGAATGTTCTTCCATTTGTTTCTGTCCTCTTTTATGTTGTTGAGCAGTGGTTTGTAGTTCTCCTTGAAGTGATCCTTCACATCCCTTGTAAGTTGGATTCCTAGGTATTTTATTCCATTGAAGCAATTGTGAATGGGAGTTCACTCATGATTTGGCTCTCTGTTTGTCTGTTTTTGGTGTATAAGAATGCTTGTGATTTTTGCACATTGATTTTGTATCCTGAGACTTTGCTGAAGTTGCCTATCAGATTTAGCAGATTTTGGGCTGAGACGATGGGGTTTTCTAGACATACAATCATGTCATCTGACCACAGGGGCAATTTGACTTCCTCTTTTCCTAATTGAATACCCTTTGTTTCTTTCTCCTGCCTGATTGCCCTGGCCAGAACTTCCAACACTATGTTGAATAGGAGTGGTGAGAGTGGGCATACCTGTCTTGTGCCAGTTTTCAAAGGGAATGCTTCCAGTTTTTGCCCATTCAGTATGATATTGGCTGTGGGTTTGTCATAAATAGCTCTTATTATTTTGAGATATGTCCCATCAATACCTAATTTATTGGGAGTTTTTAGCATGAGGCGTTGTTGAATTTTGTCAAAGGCCTTTTCTGCATCTATTGAGATAATCATGTGGTTTTTGTCTTTGGTTCTGTTTATATGCTGGATTACGTTTGTTGATTTGTATATGTTGAACCAGTCTTGTATCCCAGGGATGAAGCCCACTTGATCATGGTGGATAAGCTTTTTGATGTGCAGCTGGATTTGGTTTTCCAGTATTTTATTGAGGATTTTCCCATCAATGTTCATCAGGGATATTGGTCTAAAATTCTCTTTTTTTGTTGTGTCTCTGCCAGGTTTTGGTATCAGGATGGTGCTGGCCTCATAAAATGAGTTAGGGAGGATTCTCTCTCTTTCTGTTGATTGGAATAGTTTCAGAAGGAATGATAACAACTCCTCCTTGTACCTCTGGTAGAATTTGGCTGTGAATCCATCTGGTCCTGGACTTTTTTTGGTTGGTAAGCTATTAATTATTGCCTCAATTTCAGAGCCTGTTATTCGTCTATTCAAGGATTCAACTTCTTCCTGGTTTAGTCTTGGGAGGGTGTATGCGTCCAGGAATTTATCTATTTCTTCTAGATTTTCTAGTTTATTTGCATAGAGGTGTTTATAGTATTCTCTGATGGTAGTTTGTATTTCTGTGGGATCGGTGGTGATATCTCCTTTATCATTTTTTATTGCGTCTATTTGATTCTTCTCTCTTTTCTTCTTTATTAGTCTTGCTACTGGTCTATCAATTTTGTTGATCTTTTAAAAAAACCAGCTCCTGGATTCATTGATTTTTTTGAAGGGTTTTCTGTGTCTCTATTTCCTTCAGTTCTGCTCTGATCTTAGTTATTTCTTGCCTTCTGCTTGCTTTTGAATGTGTTTGCTCTTGCTTGTCTAGTTTTTTTCATTGTGATCTTAGGGTGTCAATTCTAGATCTTTCCTGCTTTCTCTTGTGGGCATTTAGTGCAATAAATTTCCCTCTACACACTGCTTTAAATGTGTCCCAGAGATTCTGGTATGTTGTGTCTTTGTTCTCATTGGCTTCAAAGAACATCTTTATTTCTGCCTTCATTTCGTTATGTACCCAGTAGTAATTGAGGAGCAGGTTGTTCAGTTTCCATGTAGCTGAGCGGTTTTGAGTGAGTTTCTTAATGCTGAGTTCTAGTTTGATTGCACTGTTGTCTGAGAGACAATTCCTTATAATTTCTGTTCTTTTACATTTGCTGAGGAGTGCTTTACTTCCAAATATGTGGTCAATTTTGGAATAAGTACAATGTGGTGCTGAGAAGAATGTATATTCTGTTGATTTGGGGTGCAGAGTTCTGTAGATGTCTATTAGGTCCACTTGGTGCAGAGCTGAGTTCAATTCCTGGATATCCTTTTTAACTTTCTGTTTCATTGATCTGTCTAATGTTGACAGTGGGGTATTAAAGTCTCCCATTATTATTGTGTGGGAGTCTAAGTCTCTATATAGGTCTCTAAGGACTTGCTTTATGAATCTGGATGCTCCTGTATTGGGTGCATATATATTTAGGATAGTTAGCTCTTCTTGTTGAATTGATCCCTTTAACATTATGTAATGGCCTTTGTCTCTTTTGATCTTTGTTGATTTAAAGTCTGTTTTTATCAGAGACTGGGATTGCAACCCCTGCCTTTTTTTGTTTTCCATTTGCTTGGTAGATCTTCCTCCATCCCTTTATTTTGAGCCTATGTGTGTCTCTGCACGTGAGATGGGTTTCCTGAATATAGCACACTGATGGGTCTTGATTCTTTATCCAATTTGCCAGTCTGTGTCTTTTAATTGGAGCATTTAGTCCACTTACATTTAAAGTTAATATTGTTATGTGTCAATTTGATCCTGTCATTATGATGTTAGCTGGTTGTTTTGCTCATCAGTTGATGCAGTTTCTTCCTAGCCTCGATGGTCTTTACAATTTGGCATGTTTTTGCAGTGTCTAGTACTGGTTGTTCCTTTCCATGTTTAGTGCTTCCTTCAGGAGCTCTTGTAGGGCAGGCCTGGTGGTGACAAAATCTCTCTCAGCATTTGCTTGTCTGTAAAGGATTTTATTTCTCCTTCAATATGAAGCTTAGTTTGGCTGGATATGAAATTCTGTGTTGAAAATTCTTTCTTCAAGAATGTTGAATATTGGCCCCCACTCTCTTCTGGCTTTTCGAGTTTCTGCTGAGACATCCGCTGTTAGTCTGATGGGCTTCCCTTTGTGGGTAACCCAACCTTTCTCTCTGGATGCCCTGAACATTTTTTCCTTCATGTCAACTTTGGTGAATCTGACAGTTATGTGTTTTGGAGTTGCTCTTCTCGAGGAGTATCCTTGTGGCATTCTCTGTATTTCCTGAATTTGAATGTTGGCCTGCCTCGCTAGATTGGGGAAGTTCTCCTGGATAATATCCTGCAGAGTGTTTTCCACCTTGGTTCCATTCTCCCCGTCACTTTCATGTACACCAATCAGACGTAGACTTGGTCTTTTCACATAGTCCCATATTTCTTGGAGGCTTTGTTCGTTTCTTTTTACTCTTTTTTAAAAATTTTTTTTACTTTTTATTTTTTATTTTTATTATTTTTAATTATTATTATTATACTTTAAGTTTTAGGGTACATGTGCACAATGTGCAGGTTTGTTACATATGTATCCATGTGCCATGTTGGTGTGCTGCACCTATTAACTCGTCATTTAGCATTAGGTATATCTCCTGATGCTGTCCCTCCCCTCTCCCCACACCTCACAACAGTCGCTGGAGTGTGATGTTCCCCTTCCTGTGTCCATGTGTTCTGATTGTTCAATTCCCATCTATGAGTGAGAACATGCGGTGTTTGGTTTTTTGTCCTTGCGATAGTTTACTGAGAATGATGGTTTCCAGTTTCATCCATATCCCTACAAAGGACATGAACTCATCCTTTTTTATGGCTGCATAGTATTCCATGGTGTATATGTGCCACATTTTCTTAATCCAGTCTATTGTTTTTGGACATTTAGGTTGGTTCCAAGTCTTTGCTATTGTGAATAGTGCCGCAATAAACATACGTGTGCATGTGTCTTTATAGCAGCATGATTTATAGTCCTTTGGGTATATACCCAGTAATGGGATGGCTGGGTCAAATGGTATTTCTAGTTCTAGATCCCTGAGGAATCGCCACACTGACTTCCACAATGGTTGAACTAGTTTACAGTCCCACCAACAGTGTAAAAGTGTTCCTATTTCTCCACATCCTCTCCAGCACCTGTTGTTTCCTGACTTTTTAATGATGGCCATTCTAACTGGTGTGAGATGGTGTCTCACTGTGGTTTTGATTTGCATTTCCCTGATGGCCAGTGATGATGAGCATTTTTTCATGTGTTTTTTGGCTGCATAAATGTCTTCTTTTGAGAAGTGTCTGTTCATGTCCTTCGCCCACTTTTTGATGGGGTTGTTTGTTTTTTTCTTGTAAACGTGTTTGAGTTCATTGTAGATTCTGGATATTAGCCCTTTGTCAGATGAGTAGGTTGCGAAAATTTTCTCCCAATTTGTAGGTTGCCTGTTCACTCTGATGGTAGTTTCTTTTGCTGTGCAGAAGCTCTTTAGTTTAATCAGATCCCATTTGTCAATTTTGCCATTGCTTTTGGTGTTTGAGACATGAAGTCCTTGCCCATGCCTATGTCCTGAATGGTATTGCCTAGGTTTTCTTCTAGGGTTTTTATGCTTTTAGGTCTAACATGTAAGTCTTTAATCCATCTTGAATTAATTTTTGTATAAGGTGTAAGGAAGGGATCCAGTTTCAGCTTTCTACATATGGCTAGCCAGTTTTCCCAGCACCATTTATTAAATAGGGAATCCTTTCCCCATTTCTT
>NW_026652294.1:67778634-67835006 GCF_009828535.3 Hylobates moloch
TGGTGGCTGCAGAACAGCGGATTTTCGTGAGACCACAAATTCAGCTGTCTGATAGTTCCTCTGAAAGTTTTGTCTCAGAGGAGTACCCAGTTGAATGAGGTGTCAGTCTGTCCCTACTGGGGGGGTGCCTCCCAGTTAGGCTGCTCAGGGGTGAGGGACCCACTTTAGGAGGCAGTCTGTCCGTTCTCAGATCTCCAGCTGCGTGCTGGGAGAACCACTACTCTCTTCAAAGCTGTCAGTCAGACAGGGACATTTAAGTCTGTGGAGGTTCTTGCTGAGTTTTTGTTTGTCTGTGCCCTGCCCCCAGAGGTGGAGCCTACAGAGGCAGGCAGGCCTCCTTGAGCTGTGGTGGGCTCCACCCAGTTCGAGCTTCCTGGCTGCTTTGTTTACCTAAGCAAGCCTGGGCAATGGCGGGCGCCCCTCCCCCAGCCTCGCTGCCGCCTTGCAGCTTGATCTCAGACTGCTGTGCTAGCAATCAGCAAGACTCCGTGGACATAGGACTCTCTGAGCCAGGTGCGGGACACAGTCTCCTAGTGTGCCATTTTCCAGGCCCGTTGGAAAAGCGCAGTATTAGGATGGGACTGACCGGATATTCCAGGTGCCATCTGTTTCCCCTTTCTTTGACTAGGAAAGGGAACTCCCTGACCCCTTGCACTTCCCGAGTGAGGCAATGCCTTGCCCTGCTTTGGCTCGCACACAGTGCGCTTCACCGACTGTCCTGCACCCACTGTTAGGCACTCCCTAGTGAGATGAAACCGGTACCTCAAGCAGAAATGCAGAAATCACCCATCTTCTGTGTCGCTGGGGCTGGGAGCTGGAGACCGGAGCTGTTCCTATTCGGCCATCTTCCCCCATTTCTTGTTTTTGTCAGGTTTATCAAAGATCAGATGGTTGTAGAGGTGTGGTATTATTTCTGAGGGCTCTGTTCTGTTCCATTGGTCTATATCTCTGTTTTGGTACCAGTACCATGCTGTTTTCATTACTGTTGCCTTGTACTATCGTTTGAAATCAGGTGGCATGATGCCTCCAGCTTTGTTCTTTTTGCTTACAATTGTCTTTGCAATGTGGGCTGTTTTTGGTTCCATATGAACTTTGAAGTAGTTTTTTTCCAATTCTGTGAAGAAAGTCGTTGGTAGCTTGATGGGGATGGCATTGAATCTATAAATTACCCTGGGCAGCATGGCCATTTTCACAATATTGATTCTTCCTATGTAATAGCATGGAATGTTCTTCCATTTGTTTGTGTCCTCTTTTATTTCATTGAGCAGTGATTTGTAGTTGTCGTTGAAGATGTCTTCCACATCCCTTTTAAATTGGATTCCTATGTATTTTATTCTCTTTGTAGCAGTTGTGAATAGGAGTTGACTCATGATTTGGCTCTCTGTTTGTCTATTATTGGTGTGTAGGAATGCTTGTGATTTTTGCACATTGATTTTGTATCCTGAGACTTTGCTGAAGTTGCTTATCAGCTTGAGGAGATTTGGGGCTGAGATGATGGGGTTTTCTAAATATACAATCATGTCATCTGCAAACAGGGACAATTTGACTTCCTCGTTTCCTAACTGAATACCCTTTATTTCTTTCTCTTCTTGATTGCCCTGGCCAGAACTTCCAACACTATTATTTGGGTCCTGATGATGACTGCATTGCTAGAATGTGATCACTTCCAAAGTTGACTGTACCTGCCTCCCATAAACTGTAATCAGCATAGGCAAGGAGCCCATAGGCAAATTGAGAAGAGTGGTAAAATTCAAGCAAAAAATATCCATTCTTCATCCAGCATGGCTTGAGACCAACCTAGGAGGTCATGATATGATCGCCTTGGCCTAAGGCAAAAAAGAACCGCAAAAATAAATAAATAAAAGAAACCTATGTTGTATGAAGCAAAGGTCTCAGAAGTTTTAGAGGAGGGAGGTGTTTGTGAAGGGGGATAGATGATGCCCTGGTACTAGAATTACAGAGATGCCACAGGACAAATTACGGTTGCTGTCACCTCTACTACTCTAAAATACAAGTGTGGAGGTAGCACTACATCTGGAACACAGATATCTGAGAGCCAACCCAACAGCCCACACAACAGCTCATTCTCAGAGGTTGGCAGTCACGTGTTGGTATCTCATAGCTTTGAATATGTTCTGAGCTTAAAACGAGAATGTGACCAAAGGAGAGTAGATCAGCAATATTATGGAAGTTCAGTTGTACACATTTCTACGAAAGTAATACTTCTTGCTTGGCCATCGTCATAGAAATAGGACCTAACAACAGGGCCTGGGGACAAACTCATAAGCAGAAATGCCAGGGCTCCTTAAGGCATCGGGTCAATGCCACATGTAGGGGTTGGGGGTGGGTAATAGATAGAAAGCAACCCAATGATAAGAGATGGTAACTAGGGTCCATGCAGATTTCTGACTGGGCTTCCTAGATGGCTAGTCTCAAGCATCAAATGGTACTAGTGATCAGTACACCTAGGTTTAGCCTGGGGCACCCCAACTACTTGGCACTACTGGCCACAAGCTCAGATCTTAAAAGGATTTTTTGAAAACTTTGAAGGAGTCTCTCTGAAGTGCAGAGTCCATTGAGGCCTGAGTCTTGGAACAGGAGCCTCACTTGCCCACATATAAGGGCAGAGCTATATCATGTATTTCAGAATAAAGATCCAACTGTCACTAACTCCCAGTTAGTGATACTGTCTTACAAATGATGTCTATTGGAATATAACAAATAAAATAGATTATCTTGTCAGTATATGTAATTCAAAGGTTTATATGTATTAATGCTGTAAAAATTTAGTGAATTCTTGTTAAGTGAATGACCCCATTTATGCCATGAGTAAATAAAAGTGCTTACATAGAATTTATATCCCAAGAGTGGAGACAGATACTAAACAAATTGTGTATAATTCTGCATACATTTACATATGCATGAACACACACACACACACACACACACACACACATATATATATATATATATATGAAACTACCCATAAAAGTGAAGAAGCTTGATAAGGGTATTCAGATATCAGGTGTGATGGAGGCTAATAATTTAGGCAAAATGGTTAAGAACTGTCTAAGAAGATGATATTTCAACAGAAATTGTGGTGGGATAGGGGAGATAGCAATGTGAATATCTGTGAGAAAGAAGCATATCAAGCGTGAGTTGGGTTGGGTAAGGGTTATGTGGGCCATTTTGATGGGTTTGAAAAACAGCAACGAAGATTGCATAAAAGAAGCACAATGAGCTGAAACAGTAGGAAAGCATGAAACTGGATTAGAGACAAAATGATGAAGGGTCTTGGGGAAATTGTGAAGATTCTGTGTCTTATGTTAATTTTGATGGAACATCATTAGAAGGTTTTGAGCTGGTGAGTACTATGACCTGATCCGCATTTTTTACTTGATTGCTTTCGTTGTTCTGTGAAAAACAGAATGTTGATGTTAAACATGGAAGCAAGGTTGTTGTAGTAGCTTATGTGGTGGGGTTGTCTGAGTACATCAGAACTAAACATCCTCAGAGCATTGCACAAGTAAGTTGTTTATAATTATTTGATTGTGTTTTATATCCATGTAATAATTACATCAATATGTCTCAAAAGCTGTTAAATACAATCTTTAAATTTCCACGCTTCATTCAGATGACAAAAAAATAGTTTCTGAAAGGAATAATTGAAAGAAATCTACTGTTCATAACATCAGAAAGAATAAATCTTGTACTTTAGAAATATTTGACTCTGCTGACAAGGTCATTTCCATCCTAGGGTAAATATATTTTACAGTATAGGTTTTCAAATTTGGGAAGCACCCATTAGCCATATTTCAAAGTATGGTCTAATGAAGAGGCTCTGACAAGAAATATTCCAAAATAAAACCAAAATATAAAATTTCATGTGATATATAGTTTTTCCTTAAATATTTCCAAGGAAAATACCTAACATGTAGGAAATTAGTCAGTCTAAAATAGAACATACAGATACTGAATAATCAGTCTCTACTGCAGATGATAGATATCACTGTATCATGCCAGCACTTAGTCACTTTTATGGAATTACAATTTGGTTCTCACTATGATTTACTTAGTGTAGGTTGATTTATGCCATTGAGAATTTGTTTAGTTAATGAAACATTTTAATTTATGACAGAAGGAAGCATAAAATTGCTTTGAATATCTTGATTCCATTACTATCGACTGCTGGTCAAAATTTTAAATGATATGAAAAGTGACAGATAAAAGCATTTTTATTTCAACTCTCCCTATTACTTGTAGAGTACAGATTTGAAACTAAAACACAAGGAATTAGTAGCTTTAACACTTGCTTCTCCCAACTCTTGACTAGATACTGCAGCTCTCACTGACATATGGTACTGTCTGTGAAGTCTTTTAAGTGAAGCCTCACAGGGAAAGAGTGAGATGTTTCATAACGTAGTGTAATCAGTATGCTATTGGCATCCAGCACTGGGTCTCCTTTCATCTGGCCCAGATGGTAGAGATCCTTGACTCTTACAGTGTCTGCCTGAAAGAAGAAAAGATTTGAAAGCTAATTGGCTCATGGTCTAGCCTGATGATTTCAGGATAATGTACATGGGTCAAAAAAAAAAAAACCAGGAGCAAGTAAAGCTTAGTTTTCTCCATTAGTGGAGGTTCATTTAACCCTTGACATCAAGTTATGTCAATTTTTATTTAATGCCTGACTTAAACCTATCTGTTTCTACACAGGAACTGTTCATTTTTGCCTTTAAGTGTTTCCTTCATGCTGTGTGACTTTTCTTAAAAGAATTGAATAGGATAAGCATTTCACAGAATCAGAGACTTCGGGGTTTCTTGTAAGTTCACATGTACTTTTAAGTGTCTGGGCTAGATATTTGCTGCTTTATTAGATGCCTTCTTGCCATAAGGATGTGTGCACTGAGTGAATGACCTCTGTGGCTAGTGTCGACTGGATTCTCTTGCATTCTATTTTCCTGTTGGATTTGACAAATGGAAGGTACCAGCAGAAGACTGAGGTTGGGTGGTAGAAGTGACATCAAAGAGATGTCAAAATATTTATTTCCCCAGCATCCTACCTACCAGGCCACAGGAGGTTGCAATGGCTGTATTCGTCATCTAACGTCCTAGTTCCTGTTTTGCGGCCTTTCCCACAGAGGAAGGGACTGAGCTCTCTGAGTTTTGACAATCACTCACTCCCCTTATATCTTTAACTTTAGGATGGTAATAGTTCCCGTTGTTCCTAGTCCCAGGATGCTCCACTGTCTTCTTTTAGCTTCCCTTCATCATACCATGCTTTACGAAAAATTCATTCATTAAGCTGTTTTCTGTATCCCTATTTTAGTGTGCCATCTGTTTCCTGCCATGTCCGGTTGTTACAGTCATCTAGTCTAACGACTTGTTGAATGCTTAAATCCCCATTGTAATACCTCTTCTAAATGGTCAACTTGACCATATGCTTAAATGAGTATTGTAATAGATAATTCATTATGTCATAAGACAACCTATTCTCTCTTTAGCCAACCTCTAACTAAATTTAATTTTTTATTTATGGCAAAATAGCAGTGACTCTTTGCTCAACTGCAGAGAAAGCATTTTCATGTTTCTGAGTGGTTAGATTTCTCTGAACATAAAAAATTGGCATCTCAGCTAGAGAACAAGATTTTGAACTTAACAGACTATTGAATAAATAGAAACTTCTGGAAATATGTAGAGGTTCCTCATCTCCAAAAACCCTAAGTTTATATTTTAAAATTTAATAAAACTAGAGGTCAGTCATCTATATTCTAAAGAGTCATAAGTTAGGTATTTATTTTTCTTTTGAAATAATATTTGTTTACATTAGGGAGATTAGTTTCCTCTTCCACTCTCATGAGTGGGGGAGAGAAGGTCTATAGCTGTTTTCATATAAGCTCCAGACTCATAATGTTGTGGTTCCTTTTCTATGGTAGATGCTCATTCATAAACACATGGCTAGCCATCTGGTTCTCATTACATTACCCTAAAGAAGAGAATGGAGTTTGGGGAGCCAATACAATTATTGTTGTAAGTAACAATAATAGTCTGCCTCAAGTTCAGAAACCTTACATTTGTCTTCATGACAAAATAAATAAGTACAGTTATTAAAAATCCTGTATTCCATCACTGTTTCTTTTATCTGTGGATGGATTCTATAAACTTGTAGAAGAGAACCCCTTTTTAGGACACAGTAGTTTTAGGTTTTGATCTCGGTATCCTAAGTCTTCTTTTGTCTACTCTTCAAATATCATGGATTTAACCCTACTCAACTTCTTGGCTGTTCTCTCACAGAAACTCTAGCTATATCCAGCATTTAATTAAATAATATATTTAGTCTCACTAATGCAATATGTATTCCTTTTACTTTTCTAGGTAACATATAAAAGAATCAATTTTAAAAATAAGTAGAGAAGAACATGGTAACAATGACAATTGCAGTATTTCTATAATGTATCATCATCAGGGAGAATCAATCATAATCATTCTCATTCTTTGGGCAACTAAACTCAAAATTTATGTGCCATGAGGAAAACAATATCTATTTGAACTTGATTGGATTATGTTATCATCTTTGGGGAAAATAAGGTCAATGACCTTGATTGACATTTCATCCAAATCACTTTTAAAGGGAAACGAGAATTCTATATATAAAAGGACAATATTGGCCAGGCGCGGTGGCTCACACCTGTAATCCCAGCACTTTGGGATGCCAAGGTGGGTGGATCACGAGGTCAGAAGTTCAAGACCGGTCTGGCCAACATGGTGAAACCCTGTCTCTACTAAAAATGCAAAAAATTAGCCAGGTGGTAGTGTGCACCTGTAATCCCAGCTACTTGGGAGGCCGAGGCAGGAAAATTGCATGAACCTGGGAGGCAGAGGTTGCAGTGAGCCGAGATCGCACCATTGCACTCCAATCCGGGTGACAGTGAGAGGCTCCATCTCAAAAATAAATAAATAAATAAAATAAAAGACAATATTATCAGAAAAAAATATAGATACTAAGTTGTCAAGAAGAGATGTTGATAAAGGTTTTAACAGGTAAAGAAAGGAATGTGAGCGAAGGTGCAAAGGCAAGAATAGAGAAGATGTCTTTGGGAATGAGATAATAGTTTGGCGAAAGAGAAGAATAAAGGAAGATTATGAAACGGAGAAAGGTAGATTAAAGTGGGATGCATTTTGTCAATGATTTTTGCTATTCTCTGTTTGTCTGTTTGTTTTGTTTTGTTTTGTTTTTGACAGGAGTAGACCAGATTGAATAATACTATCAAGAGGGCTGAAAAAAATCAAATTGACATATGCACACTTAATTTTCTTTCAGATAGGTCATTAATGATGTAAAGAAATGTAACTGATTTTTGCTTGTTGATTTTGTAGCCTGCAACTTTACCATATTTATTTATTAGTTTTAATGAGTTTTTGTGTGTATATGTGAGGAGTCTTTAGAGTTTTCTACGTATAGGATCAGGCTATCTGTAAATAAGGAAAATTTTACTTCTTCCTCTTCTATTTGGATGCCCTTTATTTCTTTCCTTGCCCTTTATTTCTTTCCTTGCCTGATTGTTCTTACTGGTACTTCTAGTACTATGTTGAATGGAAATTGTGAGATTGGCCATCCTTGCCTTGTACCTGATCTTAGGGAAAAAGCTTTTAGTTTTTCCCCATTAGTTGTGATGTCAGTTGTACACTTTTTATAAATGGTCTTTGCTATATTGAGGAAATTTCCTTCTATACCTAAATTGCTCAGAGTTTTTTTCAAGAAAGTTCATTGACGTTTGTCAAGTTATTTTCATGTATTTATTGAGATGATTATGTGGTTTTAATCTTACATTCTGTTAATAGGATGTATCACATTGATTGATTGGCATATATTAAAACAACCTTGCATCTTAGGGATGAATTCAACTTGACATAATGTTTAATCTTTTTGATAAACATCTGCTTAATTCAGTTTGCTGCTTGTTATTGAAAATTTTTGCAACTATAGTCATTAGAGTATTGACATACAATTTTCTTATCTTGTGGTGTTTTGTCTGGGTTTGATATCAGGATGATGCTGCCATCATAGAATGAAATTGGAAGTATTCCCTCTACTTCTATTGTTTGAAAATATATAGTCTCCTCAACACATGGTGTTAAAAAACTGGATATTCATGTATAAAAGAATAAAATTGGGCCTTTATCTTTTTTTTTCTTTTTAAAGTCTAGTTTGACTTCTTTTTTTTATTATACTTTAAGTTCTAGGGTACATGTGCACAATGTGCAGGTTTGTTACATATGTATACATGCGCCATGTTGCTGTGCTGCACCCATTAACTCGTCATTCACGTTAGGTATATCTCCTAATGCTATCCCTCTCCTCTCCCCCATCTCATGACAGGCCCTGGTGTGTGATGTTCCTCTTCCTGTGTCCAAGTGTTCTCATTGTTCAATTCCCACCGATGAGTGAGAATATGCGGTGTTTGGTTTTTTTGTCCTTGCGATAGTTTGTTGAGAATGATGGTTTCCAGCTTCATCCATGTCCCTACAAAAGACATGAACTCATCGTTTTTTATGGCTGCATAGTATTCCATGGTGTTTATGTGCCACATTTTCTTAATCCAGTCTATCATTGATGGACATTTGGATTGGTTCCAAGTCTTTGCTATTGTGAACAGTGCTGCACTAAACATACGTGTGTATGTATCTTTATAGCAGCATGATTTATAGTCCTTTGGGTATATACCCAGTAATGGGATGGCTGGGTTAAACGGTATTTCTAGTTCTAGATCCTTGAGGAATTACCACACTGTCTTCCACGATGGTTGAACTAGTTTACAGTCCCACCAACAGTGTAAAAGTGTTCCTATTTCTCCACATCCTCTCCAGCACCTGTTGTTTCCTGACTTTTTAATGATTGCCATTCTAACTGGTGTGAGGTGGTATCTCATTGTGGTTTTGATTTGCATTTCTCTGATGGCCAGTGATGATGAGTATTTTTTCATGTGTCTGTTTGCTGCATAAATGTCTTCTTTTGAGAAGTATCTGTTCATATCCGGGCCTTTATCTTACACTATACACAAAGTTAGACTAAAAATGGATTAAAGACCTAAACATAACACCTGAAACTATAAAATTCCTTGAGGAAAACACAGGGAAAAAGCTCCTTGATGTTGGCTTTGGCAATGATTGTTTTTGATATCACACCAAAAGACCAGGCCACAAAAGCAGAAAAGGAAGTGGGACTACATTAAACTAAAAAGCTTCTGCACAGCAAAGGAAACAGCCAAGAAAATGAAAAGGGTGTCTATGGATTGGGAGAAAATATGTTTGAACCATATATCTGATAGAAGGTTAATATCCAAAAGAAATTCACATAACTCAATAGTGAAATAAATAAATAACCCAATTTAAAAATGCACCAAGGAGCTGAATAAACATTTCTCCGAAGAAGACATAAAAATGACCAACAAGTATATGAAAAGGGCTCAACATCAATAATCATCAAGAAAAAGCAAATCAAAACCTTGGTAACAAAGTCCCTTGCACCTGTTAGGGTACTTATTGTCAAAATGAGAAGAGATAACAAGTGATGACAGGAATGTGGAGAAAAAGGATCCCTTGTGCATTACTCATGGCAATGTAAATTATTTCAGACACTACAAAAAACAGTATGGAGGTTCCTCAAAACATTAAAAACAGAGCTAACATTTTACCCAATATCCCTTTCGCTGGATATCTCACCAAAGATATTCTCAATTTTATTGCAGCATTATTCACAGTAGCCAAGATACGGAAACAACCTAATTATCTGTTGATGGATGAATGGATAAAGAAATTGTGGTTTACAAATATGATGGAATATTATTAATCCTCAAAAGGGATGAAGATACTGCAATATGCAACGACAATATCAAAAAGTTGAGCGCATAAAAATAGAAAAAACAGTAGTTACCAGAGTAGGGGGCAGGGAGATGGAGAGATACAGATAAAGAGTACAGAGTTGCAGTTCTGTAGGACGAATAAGTCTAGAGCTCTAATGTACAGACTAGAACTATAGTTAATACTATTGTCTACTAGAAATATGTTAAGAAAGAAGATTTTAGGTGCTGTTACCACTATACACACACACACACACACACACACACACACACACATGGCTATGTGAGATGATGGCTATGTTAACATGCTTGACTGTAGTAACCTTTCTCTCTATATATGTATATCAATATATCATATTGTACACCTTAGTATATACAATAAAATTTTTGAAAGATACCTATGTCTACTGAAAACATAGTTCTAATAATGGTAGAAAAATAAATATGATTTCAGACTGAAAACCCCCAGAAATTTTGTTTTTAGCCTAGTTTTAATAAAACAAATACTGACAGCAGAGTGAAAATGAACTCAGAAGAAAACACATAAATTCAGGAAGAAATGGAGTTTAATGGAAAGAGTAAATATGTAAATAATGTAAAATAAGAAATGACAGTACAAAACAGTAACAGTAATAACCTGTGGAAACTAAAATATAAGTAAAAAGTTTGTATTTGACAACAATCATGCAAAAGCAGGAGGAGAATGAGTAGAAGTAAATGGTTCTAAGGAACTAGTGTATTGAGCAAGTGGAAAATAATTTGTATCAGAATGTAATAAATTGAGGATGCATATTGCAATCCCTAATGTTAACATACAAAAACACTTTTGATGTAACTAATCTAACTGAACTATATGGAACAATAAAATACATTGATTAATATGTAAAAAGAAATGGAAGAAAAATGAAACTCCAAACTGTGGGTCAAATAGCAAACAGTTTGATGGTAGATATAAACCAACACACAATTGTTAATTCAGTTAAAAATAAAATGGTTCAATGAAAAGGAAAAAAGTGTCAATTTTTCACTTACCTGAAACACACCTTAAATAGAAAGCATATGAAGATGGAAAGTAAAAGGGTGAGAAAACATACGCTGCAAATATTAACAAGAACACACAAAAATAAACAAAACAGTTGAAACTATGGTAATATTAAAGAAAACTCCAAGTAAAGGAGTATTATTAAACATAAAAGAAAATATTTGAAATGGCAAAGAGATCATTCTACTGGAAATATTTAACTGTTCTAAATCTGCCTCTAATCCAATAATATCACTGCAAAATAAATAAAGCAAAAATGAATAAAATTAAAAAGAGGACAAGAAAAATTCACAATCAGAGGGACAGATAATAAATACTACCTCCAGGGAAAGCTGGAAAAAATGAAATTGCATAATTTCTAACAATACAACTTGATATTTACTAAACTAGAACTAATTATATTAAAGAATGTTTTATCAACAAATAACAATATATTAAGTTTTTGAGGTGTTCATGGAACATTCATCAAACTGATAATAGTATGGGTCATAAAACAAACCTAACAAATATAAAATTATTCAGAGTATTTTGTTAATCACAGAAACCAGCCCATTTTTCACAGTAGAAATCACAAAGGAAGTAAGTAATATTTTGGACTGGATAGTCATAATCTCATATGACAAAATTTGTAGAATATATCTAAAGCAGTGCTTAGAGGAAAATTTTTAGTTTTAAATATGCTTATTAGAAATGGAACTTAAGATTAAAGATAACAAATAGCAAATCAAAGCTAAGAAACTAAAGGAAATAAAGGTAGAGAATAAATAAAAAAAAACACACACAGAAAACAAAAGGGCAATGAAAGAAAACAAAGCCAAGCATTGTCAAAAGTAAAGAAACCACAGATTATGAATACAAAAAAGAAAAAGGTGACATATAAAGATATTATGAATAACTTTATCCCATTAAAGCTGAAAATTTAGAGAAAGACAATTTTTTTGAAAAACACAACCTACTTAAACTGAAAAAGAAAAGAAATCCTAAGTAGTTATGTTTATTAAATAAATTGAGTTCATTATTATAAAACTTCCCCACAAAAGCTCCAATGCCAACTAATTATATCACTGAATTTCTCCTCAAATGTTTTTTTAAAAAGTACCACCAATCTGTATATCCTTATCAGAGAATATATTCTTATCTGAGAATCTATATATTCTTATCAGAGAATCTATATATTCTTATCAGAGAAAAGGGAACACTTGAGAACTCATTTCATGAGGTTAACATATCTTAAGTCACAAAACCTCAGAAGAATATTACAGACAAATAAACGTAGAAGTGATTTCCAAACATAGGTGCAAACGCCTAACAAAATAATGGTAAATTACTCCAGAAATATAAAAAGTGATAACACATTAAACCAAGTGGAATTTAGTCCAGGATTGGTTGAACATTCAGTAATCATTTTCTTTTCTTTTCTTTTTTTTGTTTATGTTTTCGTTTTCGTTTTTGTTTTTATTTGAGACTGAGTCTGGCTCTGTCACCCAGGCTGGAATTCAGTGCTGCAATCTCAGCTCACTGCAACCTCCGCCTCCTGGGTTCAAGTGATTCTTGTGCCCCAGCCTCCCCAGTAGCTGGGATTACAGGTGCCTCTCATGATACCAGGCTAATTTTTGTATTTTTAGTAGAGGTGGGGTTTCATTGCATTGGCCAGGCTGGTCTCGAACTCTTGACCGCTAGAGATCTGCCTGCCTTGACCTCCCAAAGTGCTGGGATTACAGGCGTGAGTCACCATGCCCGGTCTCAGGAATCGTTTTCTTAAATGATAAAGTGATGAATGGATAGAGGGATAGTTATGTGATGAAGCAATTGTAGGATCATCGTGGTGGTAAGAATATGGGTGTTCCTTGTAAAATTCTTTTGACCTATTTGTATGATTGAATTTTCTTTTATAAAAATATTTGAAAAATATAAAATTATAAGCCAGTCAACCATTGAAATTCATCACTATAAACAGGAAAAGAAAAAGAATAAAACGTGAATATTTCAATAGATACAGAAAAATTATTTGACAAAAATGAATATCTATTCATGATTAGGAACTCATAGGAGAATACAAGGCAATGTCTTTGATATGATAAAGGATATTGACCAAAGAAAAAAACTACATCAAACATCATATATTAATGAGTTAAAATATTTTCCCTGGATATTGAAAAAATAGAGATAAAGAGAAATAAACTGATGTGCAGTATAACACCTCTTTTACAAATTGAACCAAGGTCCTGGACAGTGGCATAAAAAATATGAATTTGAAAGGAAGAAATAAAATTGTCACTTTCTTTTGGTAGACAATGTGATTGTATATATAGAAAACTCAAAGGAATTTACAAGAAAAACTATTAGAATTATAATAATAACTGACATGAGGTAATAGAATATACTTGTATTTCTAGGTAACAGCCAAAAAAGTAAGAAAAATAGTTTCAATAGAATTGTAAAACTTTTTAAATGAAATATGTATAAGATTTCTACAGTTTATAGCACTAAGCAATATTGGTAGATAATTTTTAAAGACCTAATTAAACTGAGGGATGTTAATAATTTAGACTACTTGGCATTTTAAATGTGTCAATTCTGCCCAATTAATCCATCGATTCAATTAAATCCCTATCAAAGTCACTGCAGATATCTTGTTTCTGTGTGTGTGTGTATTTGTGAGTATATGAAAATTGATGAGCTGCTTCTAAAATCGTATGAAAATTTAAAAGGGCAGGAATACCTAAGACAATCTGGGAGAACAACATTTGAGTACTTACACTATCAGATAAAGAGATTTATTTTAATAATATGATAATTATTCAGTGTAGTGGTGGTACAACGAGAGAAAAAATAGATCAATGGAGCAGAAGAGAGTCCATAAATAAACTAACATATAGTCATTTGGTGACTGTAGTTGTCATATATTTGCTTAACAAATTTTTCCAAAATGTGGCAGCTTATAAAGCATACATTTGTCATCTCACATAGTTTCTTTAAGTCAGAAATTCTGGAGCAGCTTAGCTGGGTGGTTCTGGCTTAGGGTCTGTCTTGAGGTTGCAGTCAAGCTGACAGCTTCAGGGCTGCAGTACACACTTTCAACCTCACTCAGGTCTTATTCGGTAGGAGGCTTCAGCTCTTTATCACATGGGTCTCTCATAAGCCTTCATAGTAGCTGGTTTCCTCCAGCAAATGCCATAAGAGAAAGAGAGCAAATGAGAGTGTGTCCAAACTGGAAAGCACAGTCTTTCATAGCTTAATATGAGAAAAGACGTACTATTATTTCTGCTAAACCTTATTTGTCCTTCAGACTCAGTCTGACACAATTTAGGAGGGCATTATACAGGAATGTGAATATTGGGGGAGGGGGTTATGGAGAGCCATCTTGGAGGCTGCCTGCCACAGTGATATTCTTAACACTGTAGGGCAGTAAGGAAAAAATGTTCTTTTTCAAAAATAGTCTAAGCCAATTGGATGTTTTTGTGGAATTTTTTTTTTAATTTGCCCTGCATGTGGCCTTCAAAGAAAAAAAAAATCTTGATCATATATCACAAAATACACCAAAAAATAAATGTCTGAGATTTACATGTAAATGGCATGATAATAAAGCTTTAGGAATGAACTGCTAGCAAATATCTTCATGATTGTGGTAGGGAAAAAAATTTTTAAGCAAGATGCAAATATTATGAAGCATAAATGAAAAGTAAAATGAGTTAGGGAGGAGTCCCTCTTTTTCTATTGTTTGGAATAGTTTCAGAAGGAATAGTACTGGGTATATACCCAAAGGATTATAAATCATTCTACTATAAAGACACATGCACACATATGTTTATTGTGGCACTGTTCACAATAGCAAAGACTTGGAATCAACCCAAATGTCCATCAATGATAGACTGGATAAAGAAAATGTGGCACATATACACCATGGAATACTATGCAGCCATAAAAAAACGATGAGTTCATGTCCTTTGCAGGGACATGGATGAAGCTGGAAACCATCATTCTCAGCAAACTAACACAGTAACAGAAAACCAAGCACTGCATATTCTCACTCATAAGTGGGAGTTGAACAATGAGAGCACATGGACACAGGGAGGGAAATATCACACACTGGGCCCTGTCAGGGGGTGGGGGACTAGGGGAGGGAAAGCATTAGGAGAAATTCCTAGTGTAGATGATGGGTTGACGGGTGCAGCAAACCACCATGGCACGTGTATACCTCTCTAACAAACCTGCACGTTCTGCACATGTATCCCAGAACATGAAGTATAATAGAAAATACAAATAAAAATAAAAAGAGAAATAAAAAATAATAAATGAAAAGTAAAAAGGCTCTGTTCCTTAAAAGACACTATTAAGAGAATTAGGTGAAAAACCACATGGTAGAAAAAAATAATATATCAAACAAACAACTCATATCCCCACCTCAAAAAGAACTACAAATCATTACGAAAAAGGCAGACAATTCAATAGGAAAAAAACAGCAAAATACTGAACAGTCTTCACACAAGAGTTATTCAAACGGTCAATCAACATGAAATGTGTTCGACTTCATTAAATCATCATGGAAATGCAAATTAAAATCACACCAAGACATTACTACCCACAACTAAAATGGCTTTTAAAAAAAAGACAAATTTAAAATGTAAAAAAGGCATTTAAAATTTAAATCTTTGGTTAGAAAAATGCACTCAAATAGCTAAAATTAAAAATACATGTCTAAATGTTGGTCAGAATGTAGATCAACAGGAATTCATATACTGCTCATAGGAGAGTAAAATGTTGCAACCACTTTGAAAAACTGTTTTGCAGTGACCCACTGAAGTTGACCTTATGCTAACCTTATGACCCAGCAAAAGGCACACTTAAAAATGAAGCAGCAGAAATGCATCGACATGATCGTCAAAAGATATACATGAATGTCCTTAGCAGTTTTATTCTTTTTTTGTTGTTTTTGTTTTTGAGACAGGTTCTCACTCTGCCACCCAGGATGGAGTGCAGTGGTGCAACCACGGAACCACAGCTCACTGCAACCTCCACCTCCTGGATTCAAGGGAACTTGCTTCCTCAGCCTCCCAAGGAGCTGGGACCACAGACGCAGGCCACCATGCCTGGCTCATTTTTTGTATTTTTGATAGAGATGGGATTTCACCATATTGTCCAGGCTAGTCTTGATTAGCAGCAGCATTCTCCCTCCCCCTCCCCCTCCCCTCCTCCTCCCCCTCCCCTCCCCCTCCCCCTCCCCCCTCCTTCTTTTTTGAGATGGCGTCTTGCTCTGTCGCCAGGCTAGAGTGCAGTGGCACAATCTCAGCTCAATTAAAACTCCACCTCCTGGGTTCAAGTGATTCTCCTGCTTCAGCCTCCCAAGCAGTTTTATTCTTAATAACCAAAAGTTAAAACAACCCAAATGCCCATCGCCATAGAATGGCTAAAAACATTGTGGTATATTCTCATATGGGTTTTATAGAACAATGAACATAAATCAAGCTACTCACAACAACACATTCAGTAATGAAGTTAGACAAAAAAGACTACATGCTGTATAATTCTACTTATTACGAAATGCTCAGAAACAGGCAAAATTATTCTGATATTTAATGTCAACATAGTGATTATCTTTGGTGGAGGTAGTGAAAGGAGCAAGACATGTTGGGAACCTCTGGGGTGCTAGAAAATACCTATTTATTTCTCTGGGTGCTGGTTACATGGGACTCTCTCTTTTTAAAAATTCATCAGGTTGAACACATACTCAAATTTCTGCATATGTTATAATTCAATAAAAATGTTGTTAGTTTATAAATATATCCAAATGGAAACAGCAACAAACTGCTCTTTGGATGTGGCTGACAGTGAAATCAAGGGAAGAGATTGATGGCAATTTAACCATGAGAGAGAAAGGGCATTTAGGAGAATGAGACTGGAGCAGGCACACAGATATTTTGTAAAAGATCATAGAGAAATAAAAGCTAATGATGCAAGAGAGGGTAGAGCTGAAAACAAGATCTCCTGAAAGAGAGTAAGAAGGAATATAGCAGAAATAGATATGTTAAAGCTAAAAAATGGGATGAGTGAAAACGGGCAGAAAATTTTAAATGGATATACAATTAATTCAGGAATTTTCAGGCGTTTTTGCTATGATAAATCCATAAAGTTGGATGAATCCATAAAGTGGTATATATATTGTGTATATACAGTATATACAGAAAGTGAGAGAAAACAGGGCATTTGGATTTTTGAGGAAAGAGACAGAAATTGCAAAGAGCCTTGAGGAGTTGTAATGGGAATTAAATATGAAAATAGTAAACTACTGTCAGGAGACAGTGAAAATGAAAATTGTTAGATTTCCGTGATAATGCAAATACTACTTTTATCACAATATCACAATATACATATAATAAGTGGTATATAATGAAATTTACTGTTTATAGGTGAACATAATTTACAAATGCATATATTTCTTTTGTTACCTCTAATCATTTCAGCTGGGCTCAGCTGTTTTTACAGGCAACATCTGCTACTGTATAAGAAAATTAATTGTATTTCTCTCATTTAAAGTCCCTTGGTATTAATATTTTCACTAGCCATGATGATATGAAGTCTTACTTCAATTCCTTTAGACCAGCAAATGGTCACTTTTCTTAAAAACAAAAATTGTACAGTTTAATTAACAAGGTTACCACTCCAATACTTCATTCCTGGTTATCACTGTAGCTTCAAAAATGTATCCTTGGCCAGATGTGGTGGCTCATGCCTGTAATCCCAGCACTCTGGGAGGCCAAGATGGGCAGATCACTCTAGGCCAGGAGTTCGAGACCAGACTAGCCAACACAGTGAAACCCCATCTGTACCAAAAAAATACAAAAATTAGCTGGGCATGGTGGCATGTGCCTGTAATCCCAGCTACTCAGGAGGCTGAGAATCGCTTGAATGCCAGAGGTGGAGGTTGCAGTGAGATGAGATTGTATCACTGCAATCCAGCCTGGGCAACAGAGTGAGACTCTGACTCAAAAAAAAAACAACAAAAAAAGTATCCTTTACATATTGATTATATATAAGAATTACATGTGTTTTTATTTCAAAACTTCTTGTAAAAATTATTGGATACAAGAGAGTTTACTACCCTCCCCCCCACACCCTCTAGAATGATACGTTCTGTACTTTGAATAATAATTATTGTGTAGCACTTGGTTTTATACAGTAAGTATGATAAGTTTTTAACTTGAATAAAATTATTGATATTGATATTTATATTTTTAGTCAATACATTTTTATTTCTTTCCAAGAAGTCCAATATTTGCTTATTATCATTAAGCTCAAATTTTAACCTTCTTTGATTATTTTATTGGATACGTTGTGATCTCATTTATATCTACCCTAATGATGATTCTCATCTACTTGAAAAATGCAGTAAAAATTTACAATGTGTCCTGAATTTACTCTGAGATATAGGTATCAATATACCTCAGGTTTGTAAGAGGTGATTTGATGAAATCAATATTATCAGTAAAATAATTTAAATTTTTGAGAAAATTGCATATATAATTTACTTTTTATAATTTTACTTTATAAGTCACTAACCAGAAATGGGGAGAATTTCACAAGCTTCATGAAAACAAAAATCTTTGTTTCAGTTATATTTAGAGATAAAATAAAATATATCTCCTTTTTGTCATTTATTTAGATAAACAGCTTAATAACTTACAAGTAATTTTGTTTAAAAGAAGAAAGAAAAAATTGAGCTGAAATGGTTTCTCAATGTATAAAAGCAAAATAAGAAACCATAAAAGAATAGTAATAGATACTACTATTTTAATACCAGATAAAATCTTTGTAAAATTCCACAAGATTAACAATTAAAAAATTAGAAAGAGCATTTTCAACACCTATTTCAAATAAAAATATCAAAAGCCTCACTATGTAAAAGGTTTTACAACTTGAAGATCAAAATAAAGTTCCATTAGCTTTTCCGTTTAAAACATTTAACAGGGAGTAACTTTCCCCCCTCTTAGGGGCTTCCAATCTCCAAATATAGCCAAAGAAATCTAGTATTTCCTCACACTGGCCCATGAATCAGTCTACCACTAGCTCATTTCTTCCCATCTGTCAGAAGTACAAGAACTCTCTGGAATCTGACACAAGTAAATCTAAATCTACTTACTCTCCCTCTCTGAACTCAATTGTCTACAGAAAGTCTTCCTGGTGATAACATGCACCTTTCTACCACTCTAGTGAGACCAGAATTCAACTAGGCAAGAAGAGGCCAGAAGTTTACAACCCCTACAATCATTTGAAAACGGCAATATTGGGAGCGTCACCCTTTCCCAGGCAGGCCAGGCAATTCGGCCACCTACTGCAAAAACTACCCTCCCCTGCAAATCCTACCTCTACTAAAAGTACTCTGTGTAGAAGACTGGATTCGCGGCTAAGTTGGGGAGTCTCTCCCTTCCCACAAATTAATATTATGGCATTCCTGACCCAATGTTAACTATTTCTCAGGATGTCTGACAGTTAAACAAAAAATAAAACAATCAGAATTCTAAGAGAGAATGAGGAAGAAAAAATCTGACTTTGAAATATATCTCAAAGCCTGGGGTATTCCGGTTTATCAATGAGCATATTATTGTGTGTGTGTTTGTGTGTGTGTGTGTGTGTGTGTGTGTGTGCCTCTGTGTGTGTGTGTGTGTGTGTGTGTGTGAAAATACTGCAAACAAAAAAATGTCATCAGTTATTGTTGGGATAATTATATAAGGGATACTTTCAATTTAATTTCTCACCTTTTACGTAATTACTAAAGTATGTACAATGAACATATGTTCCTATTTAAATAAGAAGAAAAAAGTATTACTTTTAAAGTGTCTGTCTCATTCCATTCCTTGTTAACGTTAAAAGCAGGAAAATAACATGAAAATTCTTTTTGCTATATTTCATTAAGAAGAAATCTAATTCCACTTTTTCCTCAAAGTGGAAAAGACTTCCTCAAAACATTATTTTGTTTTGTTTCTGATTTTTCATACCATTAGTGACACTGATATTTGGGCAGATCAAACAACTAATTTGATGTTCCTCTTTATAACCAGGAAGGTACTCCGTAAGCAATATTTTGCATTCATTCACTCAACAAACAGTTATTGAACCTGCTATGTTTTAGGCACTAGGAGTACATAATAATTAAAATACAAGCCATGTCACCTAGGAGCTCAAAAATTTGTAGTAGAAACAAACAGATAAAACATTGGCTATAACAATACCCAACAGTTGTATAAATATGAGTGTCATAGTATTACCAAAGTAAAGCACAAGCAGAGGAAAGGCTCTAATGTTAAATTAATTCATATCAACATGTCAGTGATGAGATTTGGTTATTTTATATCTCTCTCGCAGAATTTTAAGAACATGAGAATACAACTGTTACTACATGAATAATCAAGCTGAACGTTTGTTGACTCATCAGTATAATCTAAATGTATACTTGATTGTTAAAGCAAAAAATGTACTGAAAATATGTACTTTGATTAAATTGTCTGATTTTTAACAAATCAGTAATTCAAAGAACTATGCTATTAGTTGAAAGTTTAAAAATAATTTTCTTAACTTCTAGCCATCCTTCTGCTCTCCAATAAATTTCATCACAATTAAAAACCTGCAAGGAGCAGAAAATTGCTTACTTGTGATCTGAGGCTAAATTCTGTAAGACCAACTCTTCTTATGCTACTTCGACTGGACTCTTCACTAATATTGAACTATGGCAACACACAAACAGAATAGAAATCCTTCTTTGAATTTCGTAGTTCAGATGGAAATTAGAGACCTCATGAAACTTGATATTATATTCTAGGTATTAACTTTTAGAAGAAATCTAAAAACCTAAGGCGTTACATTGTAACTTCTGAAGTATACATAGGTATATATGTATAACACTGCAAATATTTCCAAAGAGATTTGAACATAACATCCTGTCACTTTATCTGCACAGGAAACTTATGACTTTACTGGGTAGGTATTATGTTTATTTATTTATTTATTTATCTTAACTTTTATTTTAAATATGGGGGTATATGTGCAGACTTGTTTCATGGGTATATTGCACCCAGGTAGTGAGCATAGTACTCAATAGTTTTTCAACCCATGCCTCCCTCTCTCCTCTCTCTTGTAGTCTGCAGTATCAGTTGTTCCCATGTTTATGTCCATGTGTGTTCAATATTTAGCTCACACTTATAAGTGAGAACATGTGGTCTTTTGTTTTCTGTCCTTGAAAAATTTGCTTATGATTATGGCCTCCAGCTGCATTCATGTTACTGCAAAGGGCATGATTTTGTTCTTTTTTATGGCTGTGTACTATTTCATGCTACATATGTATCACATTTTCTTTATCCAATCCATCATTGGTGGGCACCTAAGTTGATTCTATGTCTTTGCTATCGTGAATAGCTCAGGGATGAATATAACTAGTGTATGTGTCTTTTTGGTATAATAACCTTTTTCTTTGGGCATATACCCAGTAATGAAATGGCTGGGTCAAATGGTCACTCTGTTTTAACTTCTTTGAGAAATACCTAAACTGCTTTCTATAGTGGCTGAATTAATTTACATTCCCACTAAGAGTGTGTAAAGTGTCCTCTTTTCTCCACAGCCTCACTGGCATCCACAGCCTCACTGGCATCAAAAGACACATGCACTAGTTATATTCATCACTGAGCTATTCACAATAGCAAAGACATGGACTCGGCTTAGGTGCCCACTAATGATGGGTTGGATAAAGAAAACGTGACACATATGTAGCATGAAATAGTACACAGCCATAAAAAAGAACAAAATCATGTCCTTTGCAGCAACGTGAATGCAGCTGGAGGCCATAATCGTGAGCAATTACTCACTGGCGTCTATTGTTTTTTTGACTTTTAGATAGAAGCCATTCTGACTGGTGTGCAATAGCATTTCATGGTTGTTTTAATTTGCATTTCTCTGATAATTAGTGATGTTGAGCATTTTTTCATGTTTGTTGGCTGCTTGTATTCTTCTGTTGAGAAATCTATTCATGTCCTTTGCCCATTTTAATGGGTTATTTGTGGGGTTTTTTTTGATTGTTAATTTGTTTGAGTTCCTTACAGATTCTGATTACTATACCTTTGTGAGATGCACAGTTTGCAAATATTTTCTCCCATTCTGTAGGTTGTTTATTTACTTTGTTGATCTGTTGATAGTTTCTTTTGTTGTGCAGAGGCTCCTTAGTTTAATTAGATCTCACTTATTACTTTTTGTTTTTGTTGCAATTGTTTTTGGGGACTTAGTCAAAAATTCTTTGCCAAGGCTGATGAATAGAAGGGCATTTCCTAGGTTTCCTTCTAGGATTTTTGTAGTTTGATGTCTTACATTAAAACTTTAAGCCATCTTGAGTTAATTTTTATACGTGGTGAAAGATTTATTCTGCATATGGCTAGCCGGTTATTCCAGCACCATTTAGAGCATAGGAAATCCTCTCCCCGTTCCTTTTTGTTGTCCTTGTTGAAGATCAGCTGCTTGCAGGTTTGTGGCTTTATTTCTGAGTTTTAGATTCTGTTCCAGTCTATGTGTCTGTTTTTCTACCAATACCATGTTGTTTGGGTTACTGCAGCCTCATAATGTAGTTTGAAGTCAGTGTGATGCCTCCAGTTTTGTTCTTCAAAAGCAATATAGAGAGAATGATTTCCTCTTCTTTATATAGCTAGTATATAGTAAAATTAGGGGGAAACTATGGTCTGCAAATCCTGTTTTTTTTTTCTATGCAATACCTAGTCTTTACTGAAATGCTGCACTTCAAAAGATGGAGTACACAATAAATTGTCCTTGTTATATAAATTAAGAAAAAACTAAATAAATGAATTATTTCTTTTCCCTTTAGAAAATATAAATTTAAATAGAATACTACCATTTGAAATTTGTCCTTTATTTCAGAGAATGACACATAAGTTAGGTAAAGAAAGCAACACTGGCACAGTAGCATTTGGGGAGCTCTGTATCAGCCAGGAGTCTTGGTTATAAGATACAGAGCATGTAACCAGTACAACAGGATTTGAACCGGGGGCTCAAATGATACCACTAGAGCCCTGTATCTCCCTCTCTTTTCCCCCATCTCCCTTAGGTTGCATGGTTTCACTTTCTCTAGGTTTATTGCACTTTTATATAAACCAGCACTTGTTGACAGCAAGAGAGTTCCAGTTGTTCTAGACCGGCAACTGCAAGTTCAAATCCTGCAAGATAAGCGCAAGTCTCTCAGAAATTCCAACAAATGTTTCCTTCATTCCATTAGCTGTCAATGCACTTTCAGTCCATCCCTAATTCAATCACACTTGCTGAAAATATGATGATCCAGCTGGTCAGCTTAAATTAAAAGCTGTACTTTGGAATTAGAGGTGGAAGCGATTTTATCTAAGCCTAAAAAATGTGAGTGAAGTGTTTATTTTCACAAAGAATATTGGATCATCTTATTCTGAAAGGGAAGGGGGGTAGTAGGTGTCATTATATATCAATTAGTGTCTTTTGTTTGCAAGTAACAGAAACCAATTTGATCTAACTTAATTAAAATGGGCTAATTTTCACAAGGAAATAAAGCTCTCCTATTGAATTCAGGAAGAGAAATGGAATGAGAATTCACAAACAATTTGTGTGTCTCCTGCATGACGTTTTATTCACATCTAAACTCTTCATTCCATATTTTTTACAGCCCTGATTTCTCTCATATATTATTGATGGACAATTGAAGGCAGAGTCACAACTCTTGAGAATTTTTATCGCTATTTAAATCTCAATTAGAAGTCCTTGTTACCAAATAAAACTTCTTGATTGTGAGAATTCAATGGGCTAAACCTGTGTCAAATTGCCACGCTTCGTCCAATTAACTGTAGCCAGTGATGAGCGTGGGTAGAACAAATATGGCTTCCATTGCTTTGATACCGAGGATATATAAAGCATTATTATGAGCTTCGAAGACACTCCAGAAATTGACCACCTCATGTGATGCACCTCTGACGAAAGGTAACCTTAAAGCTTTCCTTAAAGAAGTTGATCCTATTGAAGTTTAAGCTACAGAGGAGATAACATTTAAAAACTAGTAATAGTTGCATATGATTTGCTGCAAGGAAAGTGGATGTTAAAATATTGAGAGGAGAAAACTGTCATAGCAGTGGATGCCTGAGGGGGTGGAAGAGGGGCCTTAGAGGATAGAAAAGAAAGAGGTTAAATAAGAAAGTTGCAATTTCTAAAAATAGTTACTTCACAAATTTGCCCAGAGCTAACTCCTCTTATATTGTACTAGCTATAAGCCAAATAGCTTAAATTATAAATCAAGGAAGGTTAAAAGTATAATTATCTTCATACTATCCCGAAGAAAAATGTGTAAGAAAAAAACACATAAAAGATTAATGAAAACATCTGCCTTCAGTCCCCTAACATTTAAATCAAAGAATCGGGCTTGTGAGTGGTACAACCCATCCCAGCTGCAGGATGATTTACAGGTGCAGCGGTAATCTATAAGGCAACGTGGCAGTCCACCAGAAGGGGATTTATAAATTAAAATCAATATGTGAATTTCATTCTGAAGCTTATGGTAGTTAGTGCTTATTGCAGGGCTCTGGTGAATGGCCTCTAAACACGTTTTTGTTCATACATCACATTTTCTACAAGCCAGAATTTGGAGATAATATGTGCCTGGGAATTCTAGAGGGCAAAGTTATTTTGTGAAAGACTGCCTAACCTTGGAATATTTTGTAAAGTGTGCACGCTCAAACTTGATAATATGGAGATGCAAATCTGAGGGAAGAAGATTATTTTTTGTTTTGTTTTTTTAATTTGATTTTTCATTTTTATTTGTTTTAAGGGGAAGCAGAGTTGAATAAGTAGCCAGATGGATTAAAAAAACAGCCACGAAATTGGCATTTTAATATGCATGCTTAATTGTATTCTCATGAAAAGCAACATTGCAGAATAGTGACTTGAATATCCTCTGGTGCTGGACTTCTAGGTTTCAATATGGCATTCCAATGGCATAGCTTTGGCAAGTTACTTAGCCTCCTCCCTTCAGCTCAGTGTCTGTCTATAAAATGCCTGTGATTTGGCTATACAACCCTTTCTCACCCTACTCTCATTTTCCATACAAAATCAACTTACATTTTTAATATATTTTCATTAATGTTTATGGCTTTCAAACATTAAAAATTACATTTTTATATTATAAAATTAAATAAGCAGGAGGCCACTAGCCTGAGGCTGTCTCCATACTTCGAATTTCTGTATAATAAATTGCAGTCTTAACTTAGTACTTAGATAAATGGAAACCTAACTTAGGAGAATAACAAACAGCTGAGGTCAGCTAATCACAGGCCGCCAACTCATCACACTAGACCCAAAAAGACAGATGCCTAGCTGTAGCCAATCAGGTGATTTCTCAACTTTGCATCTGCCTTTGGTCTGCGAAAGCACGCCACTCACACTGTTTAGTGCAGCCCTCAACTTCTCCTTGTACTGATACCACCAGACTCAGGAATTATTTGTTCAGGATAAATATGTCAAGTTTAATTAGTTCAAAGTTTTTCTTTTAAGAATTCAAATAGGATCATGATATAGCTTGCTGTTTCTCACTTAATATACTTTCTCAGTCCTTCCACATTGGTACACTAGAGCACACTCTTTTTAAAAAATGGATGCATATTAACCTATTGTGTAGATGAACCACATTTTTTAAACCTCCGAATGGGAGTTTATTTTTCTTACAATATTTTACTGCTTAAAAGAAGTGTAGGAGAAGCAACAGTAACTATCTTGGTACTTACACCATTTTGCAATTAGGTAACTATATATGCATAGTGGTTTTTTAAATGTGATATGGCTGGGTCAAGAGCTAGGAGTTTCAATATGAAAAATCTCACCTTCTAATTTAAATTTTAACATTTTGGGAGGCCCAGGCAGGAGGATTGCTTGAAGCCAGGAGTGTGAGACCAGCCTAGTCAACATAGTGAGACTCCATCTCCACATAACATCAATTAAAAAATTAGCCAGGTGTGGTGGCATACGCTTGCAGTCCCAGCTCAGGAGGCTGAGGTGGGAGGATCACTTCAACTCCGAAGTTCAAGGCTGCAGTAAGGTGTAAGTGCACCACTGCAGTCCAGTCTGGGTGACCAAGCTAGACCCTGTCTCAAAAAAAAGTTACCTCCTATATTCTATAAACTGAGAAATAAAACAATCATATATATTTGAATTGCATATAATGTAAAAGCGTCTAAGATTTGGCAAAGCTGTCTTTAGAATAAAATACTGCTTTGGTGATTTAGACAGAGCTTTTCTCTCATTCCCCCGGTTTTTAGCTATGTTCTCATAACCAATGAATTATAGATAAGTGAGGAGTTGTTGCCTAGCACAATACTAAATGAATACTTCACACATTGCAAATATTTCTTTGAGCTCATTGACTAATTCAGCCTATCAGCTTTTGAGGGGAAACAATAAATGCCTGTAGGAAAATATGTTAAGCTCTGTTCTGGAAGAACTTGGCCAGCACAGCTAATATTTGTTTATAATTGAATTTTGCATTCCTCATGTAAAATGTTTTCAGAGGACACAATACAAAAAAGCCAATATGTTATGTGAGAGGGTTCACAATATCTAACATGAAAACGCTTTCTCCTGAAAAAGAAATCTTCTAGCTTTCTGTAAATAGTCTGTAAGCATCCATCTCTCTCTGTCTCTGTCTCTCTCTCTCTCTCTCTAGTCTATAAATTCACTGACACTTTTTATAAGGCTTCATTCTGTCGAGGTGTCCCTTTGCCATTCCACACACTTTTGCCCATCTCTAAATCTTTTTTTAATTTTTTTCTCTAGTGGTGTCCTTTATCTACCAAGATAACTAACTCCTTTTATCTCCAGGCCTCTCAGATGAAGGGCTTAAGAAAAACTAGAGTGGAGCAGGGAGGGCAGGCAGGACAGGACAGTCCTATTCTTTGGAGGACTTTATTTTATTCTACTCCTTATGCGTGTGAGGAAGAAAAAAATAAGATTCTGCAACACCTTGCTGCCTTTCTTTTTCTTCCCTTCCTCCACTAGCTGTGTTTTTATGTACTTCCTAGAGTAAAGGAAAATAATACACAGTAGAACAATTCTTTTGTTTCACAACTAATCTCCAGTTCAAGTGTTTCAGATTACCACTAAATAGATATCTGACTCATTTCAGAAATTGTTTCTGAGTGCACATTGAGGTCTTAATGACACAATTGAATGGCGGTTTGGTTTTGTCTTTCTTAAGGTCATTCTCCTTAGCTACTCAAGAAAGCTTCTTTATCTTGCCTACACATGAAAGTTAGAGAAATACTAACTTTTACTTCATCAAACTTAGTCCGTGTGTTGATTATTATCTACTTTGTGTCAGAGACTATTTCAGTTGTCTCTATTTAAATTTTATCTACATATTATAGTTCAGTGAAGTGATGACTCTGCCAGGAACTTAAAAATCTGAGCTTCAAAATCAAGCTTTTATGACTTGCTGGCAGTGTGACATCCTGATAATTAATCCTTCTGAGTTTCATTTATTGCATCTGTATTTACAGGGAAATATTCTAATTTTCTTTACATCAGTAGTGTTATAGATTAAACAGCTTGGGCTATTTAAAACCCATTCATATCACTCTTGCCTGACATTTGTATATTTCAGCCTCCATATCTATGATGGAGAATAATTGTACTTTCCTCATAGAGTTGTTATGAGGATAACATAACATTAAAGCACTGCCTGACACACAGTAGGCATTCAATAAATGTTACCTACTGGTATCATTGTCATGTTATTCAATTAGTTCAGAGGTTTCCTGCAGGTTTCCAAAAAAACCACAAAATTTATATTTCTCATTATCTTATGTTTAAAAGCATATCAGCATATCAGTGTAGAACAAACCTTTTCATTAGAAGATACTGACGTATTATTTCAACAGTTCATCTTCTTTTATTTTTATAATTTAATTTTTGAGATACATGTGCAGAACTTGCAGGTCTGTTACATAAGTATACAAGTGCCGTGCACCCATCAACCCATCATCTACATTAGGTATTTCTCCTAATGCTATCCCTCCCCTAGCCCCCACCCCCCGACAGGCCCTAGTGTGTGATGTTCCCCTCCCTGTGACCATGTGTTCTTATTGTTCAGCTCTCACTTATGAGTGGGAACATGCAGTGTTTGGTTTTCCGTTCTTGTGTTAGTTTGCTGAGAATGATGGTTTCCAGCTTCATCCACATCCCTGCAAAGGACTTGAACTCATTCTTTTTTATGGCTGCATAGTATTCCATGGTGTATATGTGCCACATTTTCTTTATCCAGTCTATCACTGGTGGGCATTTGGGTTGGTTCCAAGTCTTTGCTATTGTGAACAGTGCCACAATAAACATAGGTGTGCATGTGTCTTTATAGCAGAATGATTTACAATCCTTTGGGTATATAAGAGTTGATCTTTAAATAAGGGGCTTAAGACAATACAATGGACTGTATCCTTGTATAAATTTTCTATGGTTGTTGAAAGAAATAAGCACATCTTTTAGCAATTAAAAAAAGACAAATGATTTGATAGCTTAACAGGGTGACTACAGTCAACAATAATTTATTGTACTTTAAAAATAATGTCTTAAAAAGTATAATTGGAACATCCATAACACAAAGGATGATAAATGCTTGGCGTAATTTATCCTGATATAGTTATTACACATTGAATGCCTGTATCAAAATAACTCATGTACCCCATAAATATACCCATACAAATTAAAAGTTAGAAAAATAATAAATTGGGGTGCCAAATACAAAACACACACACACACACGTGTTAGAAAAATAATAAACTGGGGTGCCAAAATACAACACACACACACACACACACACACACACACACACACAAATGTAGTCTCATACATTTCTATAGGTCAAAAGTCCAATATGGTTCTCACTGGCCTAATATCAAAGTGTCGGCAGGGTTGTGTTCCTTCTGAGAGCTCTAAGGAAAAATCTATTTCCTTGCTTATTCAGGTCATTGGCCAAATTCATGTTCTTGCTGGTTATCAGCCAGGTTTATTCAGAGTTTCTAGAGCCTGCCAGAATTCTTGGCTAATGTGGTCCTCTTTCTCCACCTCTGAAGACAGCAACGGCGGGTCAAGTCCCTCTCATGCCAGTCTTGCCTGCCTCTTCTTTTACCCCATCTCTCTGAGGTAATTTTTTGCTTCTTTCTTCTACTTTTAAGAATTTACAGGATTAGATTTTGTCCACGTCATAATCCAGGATAATCTCTCATCTCTAGTTCCATAGCTTTAGTCATATCTGCAATTTTCTTTTGCTTTGAAGGTAACATATTTACAGATTCCAGGGATTAGGGTGTGGACTTCTTGCACGGGGCTGGGGAATGATTCTGCCTGTCACAGTCCTTTTGCTCTTGCGTTGTTTTATTTGCTTCTTCCAGTGTCCATGCTTGATGCTATCTCTGTGTCATTTGTTCTCAATTCCAACTGTGCTCTAGATTCACCTGGAGAGGCATCTAAAAAATACCAATGCCTAAACTCAACCAATTGCCCTAAACTCAGACTAATTATATCAGAAGTCTTGGGGGTGAAGATACTTGCTCTACTTTGGATCAAATATCATGATATATTAGTTATATTCCTGTTAAAGCTTTTTAAATAAAATCTAAAATTATACCGCTCGTGTATAAGTTTGTCTGATTTGAGTAGTATACATTAGGGACACTAAAGCCTTGTCACCCATCATGTGTTTTGTGAATCAGCAACATCAGCATCAAATGAGAGCTTGTTAAAAATGTAGATCTTGGGCCCCATATGAGAACTGAATTCTGATTCAAGAGGTCTCAGGTGGAGATACTGCATTTCATTCAACTCCCTAGTTATGTCAGTTCTGCTCATTTATGGACAACACGTTGAATAGCAAGGCTCCAGAGGGTTATAATTATATATATTACCAATGTCAATTTGCTCTGTCTTGAGTAGGTATCATTTGCTACATTTTATAGAAAAAAAGCTGAAGCTTCATGTATTAGATTTTGTAGTTGTTTGTTTGTTGTTTTCAGGCAGAGTCTCGCTCTGTCACCCAGGCTAGAGTGCAGTGGAAAAATCTCGGCTCTCTGCAACCTCTGCCCCCCAGGTTCAATTGATTCCCCTGCCTCAGCATCTTGAGAGCAACTGTGGTTACAGGCATGAGCTACCATGCCTGGCTGATTTTTTGTATTTGTTTAGTAGAGACGGGGTGTCACCATGGTGGCCAGGCTGGTCTCGAACTCCTGACATCAGGTGATCCACCCACCTCAGCCTCCCAAAGTGCTGGGATTACAGGCATGAACCACCGCACCCGGCCAAATTTCTTGTTTTATGCTACGTAGTGGCAAAACCATCATTCCAACACTGACCAGTCCGTCTTTCTTTCTCTATCTCATGGACCCTAGCTGAATTGAATGGTGAGCATGTTTATCAGCCAGTATTTATCAATCACCAATCGTCTCATTCCGACTTCGAGAGAAAACTCAAGATGTGGTATCTGTAACCTGAGAATTGGCTGTTGCTATTAAACACATCTGTAAGGTTAAATTACCAGTTATGGTATTGAAAAAGCTAATATTACCTAGAAAAACGAAAGAGACTAGTTTATTTTTTTTTTCTTCTCTAAATGTAATACTTTTTTTTTCAGCCACTTTAAGAAAAGTGTCAGGAATAATGAAATGATGAATAAATTCAGTTTTTAATTCTTAGCATTTTATATTCTTTGTCTTTGTTTGATCTGAAGTGTTACTGAGAGCAATGAGAAACGTGATTTCTTTTTTTTTTTATAACCCCATCTGGAGACATCCAGCTGAGATTACAATTTTCTAAGGCTGGAGGTAGATATTATCAATTACCAGCTGCTTCTTAGCTAGATAATTTGAGTAGCTTTTAATGTCTTTAAATGCCAAATGATTGAAGATTAGTACTAATTATATGTAACATATTAAGCTACTGTAGATCTCTAATGTTAATAGTGACTAGCAGCATTTTTTGAATTAGACCAATATTTAGCACGTCATTGAATAAGTGTTTCATGTCTTACCAGTAAGTTAAAAATTAGACTTCCACATTATATAAATCTCTTCATGAAACTGACAAATGAATGAGGGAGCTAAAATATTCACTTATTACTCTTATTAAAAGATTGCAGATTTTCTATTGTGAAACCAAACTAAAAATTAAAACAGCTATTATTTGTGCAATATTGGTGCTTAACATTTATAAATTTAGGAGTTCAGGAATGGCTTTCAAATTTAATTAGAAAGATAAAAGAGAGCCTTTTAGATTTTGGAAAGTGCCAGCCCAAAGTCAGAACTAATAACGAGACTTTCTGCAAACTCAGCATGTTTTAGCTAGGGTGGATGGGTCAAATGAGCTGGGCTATGTTGGATCCTATAACCCTGGCTGGGTGCCTAACGTGAACCAGCATTGTCCTGTGCACTTTATATAGATAATCTCATTTAATTGTCACAATATACTTTCATATCAGTTTTGTTTCAAAAGAATGAGAACTGAAGCTCATAAAAGGATTAAAACAGCTTGTTTGGTGACCTTAGGAAATAAAACCCCTGGATGTATAAAGGCAAAGTCCATTTATTTTTATTAAACCATAGTACTTTCCCAAAAGATGAGGAGAAGCTATGCTTTAAAAGTTGATTCCAGTAAATTTCAAACACTGTTTAAGAAATAATATTTATTTCTCTATTAAAATACTTTTATTTAGTGCCTATGTCAGGCGTTGTGCTAAAATTGTTGGAGGAAGAAGGGCTAGCAGTAAATCCTAGAACTAGTTTTCGAACTGAAGCCATTTGTCCCCAGAGACCTAGCTTTTAACCACCGTACTATACTGCCTGTAAACTGGCACTAGAGATAGTAGAAATGTCCTCACTGCCTTAATACCCCTTATGTTTTGCAGACAAAAGAGAGAGAGAGAGAGAATATATGAGAACTTGGCACTGGAGATTGGAGTCTGGGTCACTATATCCCAATTTAAAGAAGTGTTCTAAACTTTTCTGAAGAGTTGGGGCTGTCATATTTGCCTCAATAAAAATAGGCTCAATAATTTGCATGGGTAGATGGTAATGTGTTCGAATACTATTTCCCAGTAGAAAAAGCCAGAAGAGAAGAATGTATTAAGAATAACCCACAAGAAAAAGCAGTTTACAAAAATCTAGGGCATGATTTCTTGATTAGCCTCCTGAGATTTTTAGAATGCTACTTGGCTGCCTAAAATAAGTTGGACTATTAGAGGCCAGTCAGAACAATGAGAGTTTTTTTTTCTTACAATTTTTTTATCAATCATTTTTTTTTTTCCCTATTATAGCATGAACAGGGAGTCAGGGAGTGCAGTGGTGCGATCTCTATTCACCGCAAGCTCCGCCTCCTAGGTTCACGCCGTTCTCCTTCCTCAGCCTCCTGAGTAGCTGAGACTATAGGCACCCACCGCCATGCCCGGCTAATTTTTTTGTATTTTTAGTAGAGACGGGGTTTCACCGTGTTAGCCAGGATGGTCTCAGTCTCCTAACCTCATGATCCGCCTGCCTCGGCCTCCCAAAGTGCTGAGATTCCTTTACTTTTTAAATTATGAATTTCCTTTTGTTATTATACTTTAAGTATTGGGGTACATGTGCAGAACGTTCAGGTTTGTTACATGGGTATATACGTGCCATGGTGGTTTGCTGCACCCATCAACCCGTCATCTACATTAGGAATTTCTCCTAATGCTATCCCTCCCCTAGCCCCCTCCCGCCAGCAAGCCTCAGTTTGTGATGTTCCCCTCACTGTCTCCATGTATTTTCATTGTTCAACTCCCACTTATTAGTGAGAACATGGGATGTTTGTTTTCTGTTCTTGTATTAGTTTTTTGTGAATGATGTTCCCAGCATCATTCATGTCCCTGCAAAGGACATGAACTCATCCTATTTTATGGCTATATAGTATTCCATGGTGTATATGTGCCATATTTTCTTTATCCAGTCTATCATTGATGGGCATTTGAGTTGGTTCCAAGACTTTGCTATTGTGAACAGTGCTGCAGTAAACATATGTGTGCATGTGTCTTTATAGTAGAATGATTTATAATCCTTTGGGTATATACCTGGTAATGGGATCACTGGGTCAAATGGTATTTCTAGTTCTAGATCCTTGAGGCGTCGCTACTCTGTCTTCCACAATGATTGAACTGATTTACACTCCTACCAACAATGTAAAAGCATTCGTGTTTCTCCACATCTTCTCCATCACCTGTTGTTTCCTGACTTTTTAATGATCACCATTCTAACTGCCATGAGGTAGTATCTCATTGTGGTTTTGATTTGCATTTCTCTAATGACCAGTGATGATGAGCTTTTTTTCATATGTTTGTTGCCTGCATAAATGTCTTCTTTTGAGAAATGTCTGTTCATATCCTTTGCCGACTTTTTCAAGGAATGTGGAAGACCTCTTCAAGGAGAACTACAAACCACTGCTCAAGGAAATAACAGAGGACACAAATAAATGGAAAAACATTCTATGCTCATCGAAAGGAAGAATCAGTATTGTCAAAATGGCCATACTGCCCAAAGTAATTTATAGATTCAATGCTATCCTGATCAAGCTACCATTGACTTTCTTCACAGAACTGGAAAAAACGACTTTAAATTTCATATGGAACCAAAAAAGAACCTGCATAACCAAGATAATCATAAGCAAAAAGAACAAAGCTAGAGGAATCACGCTACCTGACTTCAGACTATACTACAAGGCTGCAGTAACAAAAACAGAATGGTACTCTTACCAAACCAGATATATAGACCCATAAAATAGAACAGAGGCCTCAGAAATAATGCCACACATCTACAACCATTTGATCTTTGACAACCCTGACAAAAACAAGCAATAGTGAAAGAATTTCCTATTTAATAAATGGTGTTGGGAAAACTGGATAGCCATATGTAGAAAGCTGAAACTGGATCCCTTCCTTACAGCTTATACAAAAATCAACTCAAGATGGATTAAAGACTTAAATGTAAGACTTAAAACCATAAAAACCCTATAAGAAAACCTAGGCAATACCATTCAGGTCATGTTCTGTTCAGTACATAGGCATGGGCAAAGACTTCATGACTAAAACACCAAACAAAAGGCAACAAAAGCCAAAATAGACAAATGGGATCTGATTAAACTAAAGAGCTTCTGCACAGAAAAAAAACTATCATCAGAGTGAACAGGTAACCTACAGAATGGGAGAAAATGTTTGCACTCTATCCATCTGACAAAGGGCTAATATCCAGAATCTACAAAGAACTTAAACACATTTACAAGATAAATTATGAATTTCTAATATAAATATAGATATAGTTTTTTTTTGAGACAGTGTCTCACTCTGTGGCCCAGGCTGGGGTGCAGTGGCACAGTCTCAGCTCACTCCACCTCTTAGGTTCAAGCGATTCTCCTGCCTTAGCCTCCCGAGTAGCTGGGACTACAGGTGCATACTGCCACACTGGGCTAATATGTATATTTTAATAAGCAATTAAAATCTATACAGCACATCTTATCTTTGACTTTAATCATATAAAAATGTTTATATTGTTATATAAATGTTTTGGTCCAAGAAATATACCTAGTACTTAAGGCAGCTAATATTCAAATTTCACATGTTTGGTCTAGATGAACAGTATAGAAACTGCAGGTCTAAAACTGTATCTCCCTAAGAATTATATATGTGAAGATTAAATAGTTCTTTAACCTAAAATTCCTTTCTCTTGATCTATGTATGGGTTACAGGTAAACAGGAAATTTAAGCCAATATATTAAAGAAGATAATAATTTAAAGAAATGAAATTCCTTTTTTCATGTATATACTGCTAAATCAAAAAGAAAAGCAATAATAATTTTTGATTGGCTGCTGATGGAACACAAATCATGTCCTTTTCTGTAAACATTATACCTGTATACTTTTTACCTTTGGAAATATTGGTTTTATTCCTATCTATTCTGCAGAGTCATTCTGTAGACTGTAGAGAGCAATTGAATTTTCTGGTGAATGACCAAAGTCAATCTCTCTGTTTTGCATGTTAACAAATTAGTTAACAAATTAACAAAGCACCATTCTTCCCCACTGTAGAAACCGTACACAGCTCAGCTTTCCACAGGAATGGATTTCCCAAAGTTTCTAGGTTCTAGGATGTTAGTTTTCCCCCAAGGTCTTCCTAAATTATCCAGCATATAACCTTAGACTGCTTAGTGCCTGAATCCAAAATATTTATTCCCCCACATGAGACCACATTCATTCTTGACCCAAACAAAAGAGAGAACAGGGAGGTGAGGTCCCTCTGAAGAAGCACAGCCCCACAGTTTCCAAAAGGCAGGATATTTGTGGCCAGTTGACTCTCCTACCTATAATTTCCAGTCTATATCAAGCATTTCTCTTCATATTTGCTCAAGACTTTTGCTCAACAATGATGGCTATTAGGACTCAGAGTTCAGACTCTTTCAGATCATTTATGTGAAATTTAAATGAAAACTTAGAAGTGTACATTTAGATTCTATCAATGGTTTTTTTTTTTTTTTGGTTGTTATTTTGTTTGTTTTTGCACACCAGAACCAGGAATGCCCCAATGTGCAAATACTTGGCCTAAGGAAAGATACAAAAGTATAATATGTATAAATATTTAAAAATTTAAAATATAGCCAAAATCTTTTCAATAAAATATATTCTTTATTGCTACTTAGATAGATATACTTTTATGATGACATGGAAAGCCAGGCCAAATTGATAGTTTTTCTCACTCATTTGATTCAAGGTAGCTAAGTGGCAATGGGATGAGGATGCACTCCTGTCTTTATGCTGACCTTTTCTCCCTAAATCTGACTTAATCTCATACTGCAGAAGATTGGTTACTCTGGGAAGGATGTTGACTAATTTAAGGAGGCTCTCAAACTAAAGCAGACCCCAAAGGCAATGACAGCTAGATGAAATTTCTGAACCACATTTTCTATAGCTGGTTAGTAAGTTATTCCTTGAAGGGAAATTTAAGGCTATGCATCTACATATCTATTACAGTGGCCAAGCCCAAAATATGTTTCTGCTTCTGATAAGACCACACATATTCTGGCTGCATTCTTAAGGAAAACAATGAGCAAGGAACCATTTCTGGAATCTTGACACATGGTGTGGACAGCTGTGCTATAGCCAAAGTACATTGCTCTGAAGTCTGCGAAGTAAGAGAAAACTCATATAATCTTTAATTATATGAGTTAAAACCTAAATCAAGTGAGGCTACTGGTGTTCCTCTCAAGTTTTTTGCTTAATCGTTACCCCCAACATGGGGCACACATTGTTTCAGTGCACGGAAGGAAGGTTGAACTGCAGTATCTGGAGCTGGGGCATCCAGGGGAACAAGGGTAGTTCACTAGAGAGCCTATGAGAGGTGGATGCTTTGTCTTCCAGCAAGCCAGGGGAAAAAAGAAGAAGATACGCAAAGAAAAGGTCCATAGTGTCTGGAGTCCTCTGGTATAACACAGCTTCAGGAAATAGTAGGCTGACACAGAGTCTGGACAGAATCTTAAAATTTGTTAATTGCCGGTAGGAGGCTGGGTCTACTGCAGGTGATACTACCTAGTTAGTCTAGTGGAAGCTGATGTTTGGTGTGATGCATATTAGAAGTTAGGCAACTATTTAAAAATCTGATGGTCAGTAATAAGTAACAAGCTAGGAAACATTATTTTAAAGGGGGAACACTACTAGAAACTGTGTGTGCAGAGAAAGGGGGATACCCAAAGGATTAGCTAAAAAGGCAAAAGGGGAGCTCTGAGTACACTGGGTATGAAAGCCCTGTTGGTTGCATTCTCCTTCTGAGATGCTCTTCAACTGCTTTCTAGCAAGCCAGCTTCTAGAGCCTCCAGATGTCTTGGAGAGGGAATCAAGAGGGGGAAAAATGGGAGGCAGTGCATCCATAACATCTTGAAACATCACTGTATAAAAGGTAACATAGAATACTAATTTTCCAATGTGAGACTTTTTGCATGAAAAGAAGACTGAGTGGATGGAACTTGAGGTTATTATGTTAAGTGGAGTAAGTCAGGTCCAGAAGACAAATATCACATGCTTTTACTAATAAATTGAACTCATGGAGATAGAAAGTTGAATGGTGATTATGAGTCTGAGAAGGGTAATTGGAGGATGAAGAAGTGTTGGCTAATGAGTACAAAAATGCAGTTAGATGAGAGGAATAAATCCAGTGTTCCATAGCACAGCAGGGCAATTATAGTTAACAATAATTGTGTATTTCAAAATAACTAAAAGTAAAATTGGAATGTTTCTAAGACAAATAAATTATAAGTGCTTGAGGTGATAAATACCCCAATTACCTTGATTTGATCATTACACATTGTATGCTTGTATCAAAATATCACATGTACTCCATAAATATGTACAATTATTTATATTCATAATAATTAAAAATTAAACAAAGAAGACTGAGTTTGGAATTATGTATTCTGCCCTTCCCCTCCAGCAGAATTACCAGTGCCAATATCAGGTTCTTTTTTCCCCAGCTCAGCAGATCTGTTACAGTGACAAGGCCTCTTGGATGCTTATCAAAAGGAAGAGAAATAAGAAGCAAGAGTCTCCCTGGTAGGGAAGAGCCCTAGGATGCAACAACTGCATATGGGCCTCAGCATCATGCTTTGTATGATGCTGAGTGATCTGGGAATGTATGCATCTGCTGACAATTCTGCTCAGGAGTTTCAGCCTCTACCATGTGCTGATGGTATTATTTGCCCCACATTGTTTGTTTAATAAATTTGTTATGGGCTTATGAATATTTTAAAGTATACACATTTCCAAAATTAATGTCTATATAAGGCACACTTTAATGTTAAAATTATCAATGCAACTTGTAATGCATGTCCTAATTCTGCACAATCACTAAAACCTTAAACAATATATGCCTTCTGATATGGTTTGGCTGTGTCCACAGCCAAGTCTCATCTTGAATTGTAGCTCCCATAATCCCCACGTGTCATGGGAGGAACTCAGTGGGAGGTAATTAAATCATGGGGGTGGGTTGTTTCCATGACAGTGAATAAGTCTCATGCGAACTGATAATTTTATAAAGGGTAGTGCCCCCACACACATTCTCTTGCCTGCTGTCATGTAAGACGTGCCTTTGCTCCTCCTTTGCCTCTGCCATGATTGTGAGGCCTCCCCAGCCATGTGAAATTGTGAGTCCATTAAACCTCGTTCTCTGTATAAATTACCCAGTTTCAGATATTTCTTTTTTTTAAATTTTGTTTATTTTTATTTATTATTATTATTATTTTTGAGACAGAGTCTTGCTCTGTCACCCAGGCTGGAGTGCAGTGGCACTTTCTCGGCTCACTACAACCTCCATCTCCCAGGATGGTATTTCTTCATAGCAATGTGAGAATGGACTAATACACCTTCTCTTATAGCAATGGCTTCCAAGCTATGTATTTTGGAGACCTAGCAGTTTATGGTGCCATTCCTGACCCCAAATATGAAAGAATGGCATTACTTTCCATATTTGGCAGAGTAATTCTGTCCAGCTACAAGCCTTATTTTATGTCAAAAAGATACAAGAATGGCATGACAAAGGATACAATTGAAAGTCTCACCATTCATCTTCTGTTCCTGGGTAGGAAGTTAAAGTAACATCTATGGGCTGCACAGAAGCCGTATCCTAGGCAATCCAAATAAGACTTTATTGGATTTGATATCTTCCCCTTGCCATGAGGGTCTTACAATACCTAGGAACAATGTTTATTATCACGTAAGACCATAAATTAGGAACTAATGACTGAATTCTTATTGACCCATATTTAAGGAGCTTCTCATATGCTCTTGGGTCACAGGACCCAAGAATTTTCTAATCGTATATACTTACAGGTTCCCCATAGATAGGACCAGTTATGACCCAGAACAATGTCCTAGAATCAGCCAGGATATCCCCTTTCACCAGTGTTTCCCTTTGGGCTTGCATATCATTTAAATGAAAATATCTATGGTTACTAATTGTTCAAAACCATTTTTTATTTTGTATTTTTTCAATTCACAAATTCAGTGGCCTAACTGTAGTTATAAATATCCACAAATTTCAAAGGACTAAATTGGCCTTTGGGTCTTCCGTTCAGTCTTTCATTGTTTGCCAACACCTTGCATGTGTATCTCATTTTTATGCTTGTCACTGGATTGGTTCACCAATTGGAAGACCTTCAAGCTACTTAAATACTATGTCTATCAAGTATTTGAGATCTCAAATGTCCTTCCCTTGAATCATTTTCCTGAGAGTCTTACTTTGCAATACCTATCCAAAGTGGACAATAATACATTAATCATTTCTAAATGGTGAGCTAGTGAGTTAATGATTCTTATAAAATAATGAAACACTAATTCTTAAGGAGTCATGGTGATGCTGAGCCACCAGGTGAGGCCTCTTTGGAGGGCAGTAAGAAGGGAAAGTCAACATTTTTTTCTTTCTTAAATACGTGTCCCCAAAACAAGTGTCTACCACTCCTAATTGTATACACACTTCTACTCCCATCAACATTGCTTGAGGATGGCTGTGGCTTCATGTTTTTGGAAACACAGCCTATTTCCAAACTTAAGCTACATTCCTTCACCACCCCCCACACACACCTTTTTGTTTGTTTGTTTGTTTTTTGTTTTTGAGACAGAGTCTCACTCTGTTACCCAGGCTGGAGTGCAGTGGCATGATAGCTCACTGCAACGTCTGCCTTCCAGGTTCAAGCGATTCTACTCCCTCAGCCTCTGGAGCAGCTGGGATTACAGGCACGTGCCACCACGCACTGCTAATTTCTATATTTTTAATAGACACAGGGTTTCACCATGTTGGCCAGGCTGGTCTTGAACTCTTGAGCTGAAGTGATCCACCCACCCCAGCCTCCCAAAATGCTGGGATTACAAGCTTGAGTCACTGCACCTGGCTGCATACACATTGTTGATTGACCTAAATTCTATTTTTCTTTTTTACAGACAAAGTTCCCCTGAATGTCAATAGGATGATCTTAAAATAAAAGAAACTGGATTATTCTAGCCTATTATAGCCTATTAAAACACTCCAAAAATTATCACAGTCTTTGTTATTTAAGCTTCAAATGCTCAAATAACTATTACCAAAATGGCAAATTATGTACAAGGATAGCACTGAAAGAAAGAAAAAAGGTTGACACTAATGACCACATACCAGCCAGAGATATGATCAGGTGCTATCCACAAAGAGTAGCAAATACAGCTAGTGATTTCTGAAGTGAAAAGAAAAGCTCTTGAAGTGAAGATTATTATGCACTGAAAATATCCCTTCTACAGAAGTTTCTTTTCTTTGCCTCTAGGAAGACAGAAAGAATCACCTAAACATGAAGGCCAGTGCCTGTAGACAGCAGGTTATTTATGAGTGCCAATTATGTCCCCAGAGCAGTTAATTTGGATTCTCTCAAGCAAAGATTAGAAAGTGAAGGAAGTTTCTTTTATTTCAACTTTTTAAAAAGAGATCATAGCTGATCATAGCCTATAAGGTTCCAAATACTTGCAGAATTAAACCTGAGCATTACCTTGATGTTCTCTAAAGAAAATTGATGTTTTATTAGACTGATCCTAACTAAATCATGATGGCAACATTTTGTGTCTGCTGATTTCCTAGGTTCTTCCTTTAGAAGAAAAACAATCCCAGAACATCATGGATCAATTAATGCATCTCTACTTACCCCAAGGAAAAAATGAATATTAAAAACTTTAGTATTTAAATGAATAAGCAGGATTCACTGTTTGAAAAATAGCTTCTGTTGTTTGTTGGCAGCTTAAAACCTTACTACAGGGTGATATTGGGAGACTTAAAGAAACTTTCATTCAAACTTCTGGCTTTCATGATCATTAGTAAGTGGAAAACAATAATTCAAAGAAAATAAAATGTATAAAAAAGGATGAATTTTATGATTAAATGGATTTTTTTTACCCACCTTTGTCCTTGAAAGTATATCTGGGCCATTGTATGGTGATAGTAATCAATATCCAGTTAGGCCTAAAACTGGCTAAAACATGCTTTTATGCTTTGTTATGGAAAAAAGCAAAAAAGGTTCCATTTTTTATATATGACCCTACAGCATTATATTTTATAAGAAAGAGTCTTTCCCATTTTCAGCCTAAACAGCAATCTCTGCTTGCAGCTGTTCTATTTGAGTAACCTGATTAAAACTGAATGATAACTTTTTCCAGTCTTTACTGTACTTACGATTGCTACAATAAATAGCCACAGTCTTCTTTCTCCAGATAGGGTATTTTTCCTGAAGAGGCTCAACATTCTTTTAACTCTTGATTCTAAAGATGTTTCTTTTTCAGGCTGTTATGAAGATTGTTTGATCAAAGCATCTTTTATAACCAATGCTCATCATTAAACTAGCCAAATAAACAGTGTATACCCATATTCTGAAAAAGGGAAATTATTTCATTAATAGGCTTGAGAGAAAAATGCATGAATAAGTAGGACACCAGCATGAAAATTGTCCCAGAAATATTTTTAAAGACTTTTATTCTTGTATATCTATTTAAGAGACAGTGTACCGGCAAAAATGTTGTCCCTGGATAATGTTTTTGTTGCTTGTAGTAAATATTGAAGTGAAGCCAAGACATCTATTTTATAAGGTTAAAAAAAAACTACTACATCCTTAACTACGGGTCAAGCAGAATTTCAGGTTCTGAAATATGAAGACTACTAAAAGCAAAAGTCACTTTTAAACATATCTCAGAGTTGCAAAGGAATAAAAAGTCATCTAATCTACCCAGATATAATAATGTATTTTAGGTGTTTCTGAGAGAAAATCATCAGCCTTTCCTTGAAAATGTTCACGAACAGAATTTCTTCCTACTCATAAAGTGGTGCAATAATTTTTAATTTTGGTCTTCCAACCTAGCGTTTAGTCTCCTCAAAGATCCAAATTTTTTCTTTACAAAGCAGCTTCACCTTTATTAACTTATATTTCTAATATTTTACCCACCTATAACAAGCGTTCTCTTTTAATGACTGACACTAAGCTTTCTAACACCTGTTTCCTGATTTCTTCTATTGTATCACACCCATAACTGAGACATCTGTAATAGGTCCTCAAGTTCTTTCAGCAAATTGTAAATAGTATTACAACAGAGTAACATGATTGTTTAGGAAAAATGATGGGACTCTCCTGTAGAAAAAGGAGGTAAAGAAGTGGGGAGTACCGTGTAAGGAAATATGTAGTCTTCACTCAATTTTTTGGAAGGTACTAACAAGATGCCTTGGTCTACAGGGTATAGATCCCAGAAAAGTGACTTTGAATAAGAACATGAAAGGCAAATAGAAATTGGTTGAATCTTGGTTTGCCACTTCTAAGTAATGTGACTTTGGGCAAAATACAAGGTTTTTGAAGCTTATTTTCCTTATCTGTGAAATGGGGAAATCTTTTCTTCAAGCTGGTTGTAAAGAATAAGGTGTATTTTAATTTATTCTTTGCTATTGCATCCCAAGCACTACACTAGGCAATTTGTGTATTAAAAAATTAACATCACAATATCCATGTGGGTTTCAGTAACATATGTAAAGACCTTCACACTATGGCTGTTTTCAACAGGTGTTTAATCTATGTTAATGGCTTATCTCATTCTCTTCATAGTAAAATTGTAGAAAAATATAACTCACTGCTCAAGTATTTTGTCAATCTCCATGCTATATTTCCTATTAATTTTTTAGGTATAATAACTATAAGTAGATAATTATGATTAAAAACACTCATCTATTTTCATTACAATAACAATTAGATACATGATTTAACATTAATTTTTATTTTTATTTTTATTTTATTTTATTATTATACTTTAGGTTTTAGGGTACATGTGCACAATGTGCAGGTTTGTTACATATGTATCCATGTGCCATGTTGACTTCCTGCACCCATTAACTCATCATTTAGCATTAGGTATATCTCCTAATGCTGTCCCTCCCCCATCCCCCCACCCCACAACAGTCCCCGGAGTGTGATGTTCCTGTTCCTGTGTCCATGAGTTCTCATTGTTCAATTCCCACCTATGAGTGAGAACATGCGGTGTTTGGTTTTTTATCCTTGTGATAATTTACTGAGAATGATGGTTTCCAGTTTCATCCATGTCCCTACAAAGGACATGAACTCATCTTCTTTTATGGCTGCATAGTATTCCATGGTGTACATGTGCCACATTTTCTTAATCCAGTCTATCGTTGTTGGACATTTGGGTTGGTTCCAACTCTTTGCTATTGTGAATAGTGCCGCAATAAACATGCGTGTGCATGTGTCTTTATAGCAGCATGATTTATAGTCCTTTGGGTATATACCCAGTAATGGGATGGCTGCGTCAAATGGTATTTCTAGTTCTAGATCCCTGAGGAATCGCCACACTAACTTCCACAGTGGTTGAACTAGTTTACAGTCCCACCAACAGTGTAAAAGTGTTCCTATTTTTCCACATCCTCTCCAGCACCTATTGTTTCCTGACTTTTTAATGATGGCCATTCTAACTGGTGTGGGATGGTATCTCATTGTGGTTTTGATTTGCATTTCTCTGATGGCCAGTGATGATGAGCATTTTTTCATGTGTTTTTTGGCTGCATAAATGTCTTCTTTTGAGAAGTGTCTGTTCATGTTCTTCACCCACTTTTTGATGGGGTTGTTTGCTTTTTTCTTGTAAATTTGTTTGAGTTCATTGTAGATTCTGGATATTAGCCCTTTGTCAGATGAGTAGGTTGCAAAAATTTTCTCCCCTTCTGTAGATTGCCTGTTCACTTTGATGGTAGTTTCTTTTGCTGTGCAGAAGCTCTTTAGTTTAATTAGATCCCATTTGTCAATTTTGGCTTTTGTTGCCATTGCTTTTGGTGTTTTAGACATGAAGTCCTTGCCCACGTATACGTCCTGAATGGTATTGCCTAGGTTTTCTTCTAGGGTTTTTATGGTTTTAGGTTTAACATGTAAGTCTTTAATCCATCTTGAACTAATTTTTGTATAAGGTGTAAGGAAGGGATCCAGTTTCAGCTTTCTACATATGGCTAGCCAGTTTTCCCAGCACCATTTATTAAATAGGGAATCCTTTCCCCATTTCTTGTTTTTGTCAGGTTTGTCAAAGATCAGATAGTTTTAGATATGTGGCATTATTTCTGAGGGCTCTGTTCTGTTCCATTGATCTATGTCTCTGTTGTGGTATCAGTACCATGCCGTTTTGGTTACTGTAGCCTTGTAGTATAGTTTGAAGTCAGGTAGTGTGATGCCTCCACCTTTGTTCTTTTGGCTTAGGATTGACTTGGCGATACGGGCTCTTTTTTGGTTCCATATGAACTTGAAAGTAGTTTTTTCCAATTCTGTGAAGAAAGTCATTGGTAGCTTGATGGGGATGGCATTGAATCTATAAATTACCTTGGGCAGTATGGCCATTTTCACGATATTGATTCTTCCTACCCATGAGCATGGAATGTTCTTCCATTTGTTTGTATCCTCTTTTATTTCACTGAGCAGTGGTTTATAGTTCTCCTTGAAGAGGTTCTTCACATCCCTTGTAAGTTGGATTCCTAGGTATTTTATTCTCTTTGAAAACTGGCACAAGACAGGGATGCCCTCTCTAACCACTCCTATTCAACATAGTGCTGGAAGTTCTGGCCAGGGCAATCAGGCAGGAGAAGGAAATAAAGGGTATTCAATTAGGAAAAGAGGAAGTCAAATTGTCCCTGTTTGCAGATGACATGATTGTATATCTGGAAAACCCCATTGTCTCAGCCCAAAATCTCCTTAAGCTGATTAGCAACTTGAGCAAAGTCTCAGGATACAAAATCAATGTACAAAAATCACAAGCATTCTTGTACACCAATCACAGACAAACAGAGAGCCAAATCATGAGTGAACTCCCATTCACAATTGCTTCAAAGAGAATAAAACATTAATTTTAATATGAGGAATTTAAAGAGGTCCCAAAGTTTTTCTTCCCGCTTACTAATTTACTTAGCATTTTAGCTAGGTATATAATACCTCTAAATATAGAGACTTGAGGAATTTTATAATCAGAATACTTTCTAAAATATGCATGCTGTCGTCCTTTATGAAGGTCAATCTACAAAATCCTGAAAAACGACTTTAAAGTAAAATTTAACAAAAGATTCAAAGAACACTTCAAAATCTTTGTTGAAAATGCAACTTAAGGTAAATTTGTGATATTTATGATTATGTGTGCTTAGAAGAGTTTACCCTTTTATCTTGGGTGTCTATCTAGCATATTGTCTAGCAAATTGTAGGTACTTAATATATTTTTTGTGAAATTAGTATTTCCATTGTTGAAATTAAAAATAGTAAAACATACTGTATTCATAGGCAAAAGTAACTTTAGGTACACAATACATAGGTGGGTGAAATGTAAAATTATTTCTTGCTCAGTTCAAGAATGTTTGTAATGCATTAGGAAAAACCTTGGTTTTAAACAAAAGTGATTTTTAGTTTTTTAAAAAAGTATAAATATAAACCAAACTAATAAAGGGCTAATAATAGCCCTTTAGTTTCTGAATTTTTAGCATATTTCTTCTTTCATGTTAACGTTTCCAAGATGGAGTGAAGAATACTGAAAACACTGGCTTCTATTATTGCAGAGCTAGAAAAACACTGTGAAACATGCTGTGTGACAGAGAATATGTTTGCAGCGAAATGTATCTAGCTGCAGTTACAAGAGGGTTGTTCCAAAGCCTTCAATGCCTATGTTCTTTCTGAAAACCACTTTGTATTATCTAGAAGCTTGATACTCTTAGGACTTCCTATTGGCCTTTAACTTTACCATATTTCCCTCTTTACCATAACCGTTAAGTTTAGATGATAAATCCGGAGCCTGGAAGCTTCTCTGACACTGTTGCATTTAATAAGATAATGCCTTCATTATTTCAACAAATACATTTAAGGAGAAGTGTTATGAGGCAAGCACTGTGTTGTGCATTGGAATATAAGTAAAGAAATGTAATGTCCAGTCTCAAGGGGCTCATGGTTCACTGGAGTAGGGTGGCAAGTACAAGCAACTACAGTTCAGTCTCATATTTGTTGTACATGTCATAGTGAGATTTCCGAGAAAGTAAAATCAAACAGTCTAGTGAGTGGTGTAGAGCATGTAAGAAGACGGAATGTCTTATGCCATTTCTGAAATGTGTGTACAGGTAAGCCAGGTAAAGGGTAGTGTAATACATTTGAGAAATAAGTAAGAGAGAGCTTAGTTTCTTCATGCAATTTGCAATGTCTATATGGCTAGAAACTAAGCAGTAAATTAAGGATGATTAGAAATAATGCAGGAGACATAAGCAATGTCAAAATCATGAAAGACTGCCTAGAGTGACCTGTTTTCTGAGTACAATAGGAAACCACTGCTAATTTTAAGCATCAGGGAGATGTCTCAGTAGACTTGGATTTTAGTATAATCCACCTGGGTGTTTGACAGGAAATGGATTAAAAGAGAGGAAGATTAGAGTCATGGATAATAATTAGGAAGCTTTTGTAATACTCCTGGTAAAAAATAAAGGTGGCCTGAACCTTAAAAAAAATTGAGAGGATTCAGCAGTTAATTGCCAATGGTAATCAATACTCAATCACTAGGCGAACCAAACAATGGTACACTTTTCTGCAAGAAGACGAAATAAAATAGTTACAATTTTTAATAAAATATGTATGGCTGCCCTATTGCTGGTCAGATACAAACTCAGAAATTATTTTTATTTCTCATAGTCATCCTGCAAAGTTATTGTTGGCTCTGTCATTTAGAAAACAACACAAAAACTGAGTCCCAATGATTAAGACTGTTGCTTAAAGTTACACATCTCGCAAGTGGCAGAGTAGTAACTCCAATCCAGATGTATCTGACTCCAAAGTTCACAATTTCCCCTATATCTTGTTCCATTTCCTCATTCTTAATTTAAATTTAACAATAAAATAGTATTGAAATATTCTTAACTTTAAATTCAACAATAATGTAATATTGAAACTATTAGAGGAAGCTTTAACTGCTCCCAAATCTGTTCCATTAATAAATAATGGAATAATTGTAATTATTTATTATACTTGTTATATATTATAAAATAATAAATCTATTCCATTAATAATGATCAGATTAGTGGTAAATTAATTAGTGGATAGATTAATTATGAAGTCCTAGATTGAAAAATATTTTGAGTTTATCTGATTCATATGTCTGCTTATAAGGCACCTGCCAAGTACTGCCATTGCTACTTTTACTCAAAGTGTGTACCATGTAACACCAATATCCAAGTCATATGGGCTACTTGCCAAAGTGCAGATTTCTGAGTCCCACGTCACTCCTAGCATATCAGTCATACATCTGGAAACGGAAATGAAAATCACAATTCTAACAAGGTCTCCAAATGATTTTTATGTTCAACAAATGTTGAGAAACCTCCTAATAGATCTAGAAGTATATATGTAGCCAAGTTTGTACAAAAGAAAGGCGATAAACATAAAAATAATTTTACCATGACATTAGTAAAATCATGTAAACAACTTTAGAATCACATCTTACAAGTATAGAGGATTTTACTTTTCTGTTTAAAGGAGTTGGTAGGAAAAATGTAAGGCACATTAAAGTAAGTTAAATGATGGAATGAAAACTTTGAGGAGCAGAACATTTCTCCAAAGGTCATCTTCCAAGATTACTTCTATTGTTTTAAGAATGTGTGCCTACATTGAAAATCACCGAAAAACTATTTACTTTGAAGCCTAGCTGTAATTTAACCTCTTCTTTCAGATTAACATATTTCATTTATATTCATTTTCTCATTAAAAACAGTTATTCCAAAATTACTAAGAAATTCTGTGTTTGATAGTGCATGCTTACACATGGGCTAATTGGGTTAAAACATTACAAAAATAGAATATGTAATGGGGGTAAATAGACACAGGAAATCCAAAAGTTACCATTTTAGTAAACAATTTACTTCCCATTTCCCATGTGGGTATATAGCTGTGACCATGATGATATATTTTTACTTAATGTTTCAAAGTATTGATATTTATATCAGATCTTGCATGATAGCTTCTAGGTTTACTTTTCCATATGAAATTATGTGAATAATTTCACATATAGTGCAGGCCTTTATGATCCTTTTAGTTGTGTCTATGTCTGTCCTGCCCAATTCTTGCCTTGACTGAGCCCAAATGGAAGAATTTATTGCAAATGGTGGAGATCTTTTTGGTTTCTGTCATTGACTGTTTTTACTGATAGTTTTCTCTAAGCTTTTTCGTGGAACCTACCTTCACAATTTGCTTCAAAGTTTAATGAATTTGCTAGATGTTCCAGTAAAAAGTATATAGAACAAGTAGTATTCCCTACTCCTTTATAGGTATTGCCACCCAACTGAAAATGGGTAGGGAGCAGTATAGTAAGGAAAATAAATGCAGGATGTCAGAACATTGAGAAGCTCTCGTGATATTTTAGCATGTTAAATATACACCATATATTATATGAAATAAGAATATTTAAATCTTTTTTTTTTTTTAAGGAAAGCTAGTTTGGAGGAAACGTGGGAATTCATTTGAAGCTGAGTCTTTCACCAAATACCTTAGAACTCTAAGGGCACTGCAGGTTTGCAGTCAGAGCTAGTACTTCTTTAAGAATGTATTTGACAGAAATTGCAGGAGGATGAGTTGAATACATGGAACTCTGTCAGTTATTTATTTTACATTTAGAAATCAACCTTCCAAGCAGACCAGCTTTTGAAAATATTTGTATCATAAATTATCTCAAGTGTCCTATAGTTCCTTCTAGTAGTGATGCTTTCCAGAGTAATTTGTTATTCAGAAATTTCACTGGTGCATTCTATTAGCAATAATTTACGTTTGCCAGTGAAACCTGAAGGGACAACTTGACACCTTGACATTTAATGCTGTGGCGAGGTGAAGTAAATTGGTGGTTTCATACTGCCTGTGCACTACAATAATTTATGCAGGTTTTGCACATATTGAACAATAACATTGAATCCATAAACAAAACTAAGAAACAATAGTTTGGAGGAACTCAGTCAATAACATGTATCTTATTGAGTTATTACCGTGCAACTAAAAATACATTATATTGCCAGATCTATTTCTATAGTTTCTTCCAGACTCTGGATAATCTGTGAGTAATTTCAGGGTGAATGTAAAAGAGCTGGTTTGACCATCTTAATGAGTATTTTCAATGTATTTAATTGTAGAGTCCTATTTTGCAAAGGCTTTGCATCTAAATTGCATACAAAGGTTAACCTGAGAGACTTTTTGAATGTCTGTTTAAAATATGTCAGTCAATTCCATTATTGAGAAGTAATAATGAGATAAGACTCACCTCTCCCCTGTTCAATGGATAGTTTCTCTATGTGAATATCATGCATAATATAAAAATTCAATAAGAATATATGCATTTTATCCCTAACTTAATTAAAAAGTATACTCAGTAGTTATTATGACAAATTTATATTAGTAGAACTATGGATCTTCACCCATAGTGAGTTTATTAGTTTATTTCAACCCACTTTTTTTCTCCACAACTTACTTTACTTGAAGCTTAAAAGAAAAAAAAGCTGAACGTCACTGATCATTAGAAAAATGCAAATCAAAACCACAATGAGATATGATGTCATGACAGTCAGAATGGTCATTATTAAAAAGCCATGAAACAACAGATGCTAGTGAGTTTACAGAGAAATAGGAACACTTTTACACTGTTGGTGGGAATGTAGATTAGTTCAACCATTGTTGAAGTCGGTGTGGCAGTTCCTCAAAAATCTAGAACCAGAACCAGAAATACCATTTGAACCAGCAATCCCATTACTGGGTATATACTCAAAGGAATATAAATCATTCTACTACAAAGATACATGCTTACATATGTTCACTGCAGCTCTATCCACGATAGCAAAGACATGGAATCAACCCAAATGCTCATCAATGGTAGACTGGATAAAGAAATGTGGTACATATACACCACGGAATACTATGCAGCCATAAAAAGGAATGAGATAATGTCCTCTGCAGGGACATGGGTGGAGCTGGAAGCCATTATCCTCAGCAAACTAATGCAGAAACAGAAAACCAAAAACTGCGTGTTCTCACTTATAAATGGGAGCTGGACAATGAGAACACATGGACACAGGGAGGGGAACAACACATACTGGGGCCTGTCGGGGTGGGATGGGGGAGGGAGAGCATTAGGAAAAATAGCTAATGCATGCTGGGCTAATACCTAGGTAATGGGTTTATAGGTGCAGCAAACCACCATGGAACACGTTTACCTATGTAACAAACCTGCACATCCTGCACATGTGCCCCAGAACTTAAAAAAAAAAACCACAAAAACAAACGCTCAACTGACATTAATCTTTAAAGGTTGCAAATTTTTTTTGTTTGTTTTGTTCTTGTTCATTTGAAAAAGCTACAATTTCTGGTAAATGAAGAATGAGAAGTTGGTTCAAATCATTTTTTTAAGAGTGCATTTAGCGTTGTCAATTTTTCAAATGTTCTCCCATTTAATCCAATCTCCTCACTTGAAAACTGCATTCAAAAAGGTTTCCCAGAAAAAAGAATTTTCTCAGTAAGTCTACTTGAATTAGTGAAAGTTCACAGGCGTATTAGTTGCTACCTGCTCGTGAGAAACAATTCACTTAGCTTCATGGAAGAGCATGACACTACAGAAAAAAACATTTTAATGCATTAAAAGGCCAGGTGTACTTCTCGGAAGCTCTACAAGCTTGGTTTTGTAGAGACAAAAACAGCAGCATTCTTCATTTTAAACCTGACTCCAGTCACTGCCAGGGCTCTAACTGCAGCAGTATCTTTTTGCTAGCAAACGTCAAGGACAAGCTGAGGTCACTGAATATCACTTACAATTCAGATGGTTTGAGATGCTGCTGAACAATGTAATGCTGCCACATCCTTCCACTATCTTATTTTGTGAATCCTGATGTAACTTTGGAGGCATATTAGTTGGGAGATTTCATCCTTCACATTTTCTTTCAGTTCATGCTACATCTAAATATCTAACACCCATGAGGAAAACTTGCCCCAAAATTCAGAGGCTTCAGAACAGATTTCAAAGCCAACATCAGATAGCAGAGTGGAAGACAGAAAAGGGCTGCCATTATTTAATCATTACAACTGATTTTTTAATCATCATAGTTTTTTGAAATTTAAGCACCAGATTTTTAACTATTTTGGGAGTTTTGTATAATAGGAAAGAGAACACAATTAACGAAAAACATTGGATCATAAGTAGAATGACAACTCCTTCTTGATGCAAAAATAAAAAGATATGTGGCTCATAAATATTATATGTTGCATTAAGAGGAGATAGAATACAGAGAGAGAAAAATGAAAGTAGAGTCTTTTATATAGGCGAGAGGACCTTTAGAAATAAATATCTAAACAGACCTTAGGGATATATGAATATATATATATATAACATATATATGTTATTCTCAGAATTTATCAGGAGTTAACTGAAGATATTCTTCTACATGTTTTACATTAAAAGCCTACACTATTGCTTCCGTAAGGCTACTATATGATATTTGCATGCATAAATTTCTAAGAAGCAAAAAGCACGGATTCCTCAAATCTTGAAGTCAGAGACATCATTGACACTCTTTCTAGTAAGCACAAAAATCCTTAAAAATATTTTAGAGTGTCTGTAAATGAAAATAGAAGAATAAAAAATAGCTTTGTAATCATTAGATGTTTCTGTGCATGTGCTTGCATGCCCTTCTGCTGTGTGTGTGTGTGTGTGTGTGTGTGTGTGTGTGTGTGTGTAGAGATAGAGAAGTAAAAGGGAGAAAGAAGAGTAAAATTGAGAAAAAGAGAGAAAAGGGAAGATAAAGAAGGGTGCGAGAGAGGGTAAAAAAGAAAGTTTTGAATTAAGTTTCTTGGTGAAGGAAGTTGTCGAATAAGGGTGTCTGATCAAGGTACTTGCCATAGACAGTATTTTATTGTATTGCTTTCTTTCATTTACTCAATTGCTTTCAAGTGGTATAATAAATTTTTCTATCTTAAAATGCAGATGAGGCCAATGAAGGGGCAGGTTGGAGAAAAACATAAAGACTCTCTAGCTTGTTTCCTGGAAAATTTGAGTGGCATGCTTGACAACAACTATCATAATTATAGTTACCTTTCCTCAAATTGCTAGTAGGTACTGGGAGCGGGTCCCAGCTAGTATATACAGCAGTTGCAGTCTTCCAAACTACTGTGCAAGAAAAGTACTCTTATTCCCATATTAAAAATGAGACTAATACTCAAAAGGAAAAGTAGCTTTTCCAGGACACATGACAAATAAATGAGAATCAGGCTTTCAGTTAAGTTCTTACTGCCTCTGCCAGTCGATTCAATCCACACAGCAGTGGCAGGTACAGAGTGTCCTATGTTATGTTGCCATGGAGTGTTTTCTTCTATTACAACTTACTGATCAATGTCACTGCCATTCGGGCAATATAAAGATGAGGTTAGTGGTCAAGATGTAAATGGAATTATGCTCTCCTCAGGCTCACTATAAAATGCCATCTCTTTATGGGTAGTATTTTCTAGTACCTTTTCAGAACATGCAAAATGAAGTACTCTGACTCATTTTTTTTTTAAGACTGTAAGATTTAGGCAGAAAGTATGATACCTTAACAACTAATAGGTTGTTGATGAAGAAGGCATTTTAGGAAATAAACCTATGATGGGACATAGAAAAAAATCACAGTATCATGATAATGGTATGAGTAACCTACTTGAGTTAAATTCTCAAATTGTGTTTGTGGTTAAAATAACTTGTTTAAATCTTTGTTTTAAACTTTTTTTATATTACTGAGTTATAAGAAACTATTTGTCATCTATTCTAGGTAAATAAGGTCATTGTTAATTAAGTTTTGTTGACTTTGAATGCTGAGTAATGGAAATTTTTATTACTACTAATACTTATTAATAAAGAAAATGTATGATGTTAATATCGTTGCCTACTGATTGTCTTATAATACCTCAATTAATGCATAGGTTCATATGAAAAATGATTTCAAATTCAGAGCTGGTATGTAGGTCTGCTCAAGTCAAAAGGTAATATTTAATTTTACATAAGCTTGTCAGTTGTGATACATTGTTGGTCCGTGTTTTCTCCCTGCAAAAGCAAGATTATATATAACTATATTGATGAAAATTGGAAGAAATGAATTTGAGGATGGTGGTTCATGGACATAAAAGTTGGAGAATTAATAGCAATAACCAGAGCCAAAAACACAGTAAGTTCCCCTAGTGCATCAGGAAAACAAAACAATGCCTTTTCAAGTCAAGGGTTTCTACTATGTGATGATAAATAGTTATAATAATATTCAGCATTTTCAACCAAAGATCACAAGGTATTTTACAAACCTCTATGTCATGGTTTCAAAACCATGGAATAAAATATGGGTTAAGAACCAGGTGAAAAACTTAAAAATAGAACAAGATGTTCTATTTTATAAAATAAAATTATAACCCAGTGTCCAGAAGCCTCTGATCCCTAGAGCAACTTCTTTACGTCAGAATTCAGAATAGCTACACCTCTGTTCAGTCACTGTATTACACAGTATATTGCAGCATATTTTATTTGGAAAGTTGTTAAGGACATTAAGAAAATGGATGTATAATTGAATAAGAAGTGTACAAAATCGTATTTATAACATGATTATATGTTCCTATTATTCTAAAAGCATGCCTATATGCATGTATGCATATGCGTAAAAGGATATATATATGCTCTAGAAACTTATTTACAATGTGTTAGCAGGGGTTATCTCCAGAGATAGCCTAACATGATTTTTGAAAATATACTTTTGGTCATAGGCATTTTTTGTAAGTACATGTATTACTTGTACAATAGAAAAATAACAAAAAGCAGAGACTATTTATAACAGGGTTATATTTAAATATAATTTTAAAGAATTATTTTACTTAGTGATTCACAGCTAATATTTAGAAGGGTATAAGTCATTTAGACTTTGTAATATTTGTGTTATGAGTATAGAAATATCATAGAATTTATTAGTTAATGGCTATTTTTTGTTTTAAATATATCCTTGATATCGTTACATATAAAATTATAGTTTCCACATAATTTGTGTTATAATTTTGTGCTAGAATTATATGATTTTTCATCTCGTTAATTTCTAAATATCATATACCTTTTCTGGAAGTTCATACAGTTAGTAAAAAAATTCATTTTTTGATCATTTCTTGAGTGACAGACATTGGGCACATTACATGAATCATTCCACTAATTTCCATAACAACTTTGACTGAGACATTGGCATTTCAATTTTGAAGATGAGGCAAATTTAAGATTGAAGAGTTTAAAATAACAGCCCAATGTCAAACACCTAGAAAACGTCAATGCAAGATTTCTTTAAAAGATTCTGTACCACTAAGAATTACTCTAAGAAGTTAGTCAGAGGGACAATCAATCCATAGGAACTTTGAAAACATATTTAGAAGCATTCATATATTAAAATATACACACAGTTAGTTTCAAATCTTCTGGGATTTCTTTCTGACTCCATAGAACTTGAATCTTTAACCACCATGCTGGCCACATTATTAACAATGCAACCATTTGGCAGAACTCCCTGGCTTTAAGGGTCTGATGTTAATGCTTTTCAAGATAGTTTAGAAAATAAAAGAAACTTGTATTTACACATAAAATGAAAGTATTTTGTATATTATTTCATTCATATCAATTCCTTTATCCATCCATCCATCCATTCTACTTGGAGGAAGGATTGACACAGGCTTTATAATAACATTTTTGCAGAAGGCTTACAGTCAGAGCAATGCCTAACCAAGATGTAACTGACTATACGCTGGACAGTTCAAATTATTTCTTCTGTCTAGTCTTCTCAGAATCCTTCACGGGCTTCCAGCAATGGCTTCCCATCTCACTTACTCTTTTCCCTCCTGCCAAATTCTAAGCCTCAGCTCACACTCTTGGGATTGTCTTTGGATTGTTGTCTTTTTTAGATAGCATCTCCTTCCTCCTTCTCTACATTCCTACACTGTTACTCTGTGTTGTCTTTTTTATCACCTTTAACTGGTGCTCTGTAATGAGAAAGGCAGTACAGTCCACTTTTGTACCCACAAAGGGCCCCAGAAACATCATGTGCTTCAGGCTCCAGCCTGCTTAAATTAGGATTTGATCCTGGGTAGGAAAGGATTTATAGCAGGTCTGAGGGACTATTAGGATGACTCTCAAGAACATCTGGGAAACTAGCTCTGGTGCTAATGCAATAGCTAAAAATTCAAGAAATTACTACGACCAAACTGCTTTAGCTTGTGGAAACTGAGAGTGTTAAATCAAATCTGTGAGGACTCAGGCCTGACTCTACTGAATCTCACTCTAATTATATTTCATGTTGTATAACGATAAGCATGAGATTTATGAAATGCATTGGTCTTGCTGTGGTGGTGCTCAGCAAATATCCATGCAAGCCTGTCTGAACTGCATCTGTCTGGCTAGACTTGGCGGGGCCAGTTGAGTTTCCTGAACATCTGAGATGACTCTTCTTTCTTCACTTGCTAATATACCCAACCGTGAATGCCTAGGATGAGAATTTAAGGGGGTCATGCGTGTGCACTATTTTTGTCTACTTTGAAAATACTGCTAATCAGTCTGACTGGTCTAACAATTTTGGGAAGATTTTATTCTACAAATAATTTTGCACTTTCTCCAAGTGATACCTGTGTTGGTCTCCCCGGTAAGCTGAATTTGTTCTTAATATATTTAAAACAATACCATTTGATGAGATTGATATAAATACTCAGACCTATTATGGTAAGATTCTGTGGAGAAAATACTAGGATATTGACAGGAAAGTTGATGATTATGTAATACCAAAGTTGTTCCACTGAACTCCACGTTTTAAGATGTTTTAAGGCCTTGGAATTTATTAAAGGAAGTAGTTTTTCAGTGGAGCATGAACACCATACTGTGAACTACTGAGAATCTGACTTGCTGATAGATTCAAAACTTTTGCAATGGCCAGCTGTTAGTGATATTGTGGCAAAAAAGATTGAATTAAAAAATGGTGCTGATCTTGCATAGATAAGATTAAAGGATAGGCACCTCATTAACAGTAATCTCCGCATACCATGAAAAGGGATTATAAAGGCTTATGGTGTCTTGGAGGGACATGGAGATGCAAGAGCAGCTGGATAAATAAACATGGCCCAGGAAAGGGAGATGATTTGCCCAGAAATCAACAACTTTGTAATGTCAGAGCCTGATTTAAAATCTTTGTCTCCTAACTTTCAGAATAGTGTTCTTTCCAAACTCCTAGTTTTTTCTTAAGGTGTAGATTTTTCTCAGGGAAGGCATATTCTAATGTTTTCTTTCCCATTTCTCTCTCTTAGCTTTTTTTCTTTATATATAT
>NW_026652294.1:67838006-67847363 GCF_009828535.3 Hylobates moloch
AGAAGTTCTTTAGTTTAATTAGATCCCATTTGTCAATTTTGGCTTTTGTTGCCATTGCTTTTGGTGTTTTAGATATGATGTCCTTGCCCATGTGTATGTCCTGAATGGATTGCCTAGGTTTTCTTCTAGGGTTTTTATGGTTTTAGGTCTAACATTTAAGTCTTTAATCCATCTTGAATTAATTTTTGTGTAAGGTATAAGGAACGGATCCAGTTTCAGCTTTCTACATATGGCTAGCCAGTTTTCCCAGCACCATTTGTTAAACAGGAAATCCTTTCCCCATTTCTGGCTTTTTTCAGGTTTGTTAAAGATCAGATAGTTGTAAATGTGTGGTGTTATTTCTGAGGGCTCTGTTCTGTTCCACTGGTCTATATCTGTTTTGGTGCCAGTACCATGCTGTTATGGTTACTGTTCCTTCTGCTTCCTTTTCATTCCACTATATCCAATTCAGCTTATCTCAGCCCAGAGGTTTAATTATTAAAACCTTATATTTTTATTGTCCCTCTCTGACATCTGTACTCATGAGTTTCCAGGACTTAGTTTCCCTTCCCTACATTTTGGCCCAAATAACTTGTAGAATAATTGTATTATTTATGGCTCACTTGCTGGACTAAAAATTCAAAATATTGGCTACGGCCAGGTTCATTTACAGATGTGTGTGTGTGTGTGTGTGTGTGTGTGTGTACATTCATGGACACAAACATAATAACATTAGAGATTCTTATTAACATAAGAAATTCTTATATTTGAAAATGTACAACCACATTGTACTTAAGTGGAAATCGAGCTTATACAAAGCTATAGGTCTTTTAATTTTTGGTTTTGGTTAATTATAGTCAAACACATAGGATATGTTCTTTTGCACTGTGTGATTAGGTTCATTACAGACAATAGGAGTATCAAGGTGTATTTTTCATTATTGGTTTCAGAGGCTGCAACTTTGGTGAACAAGATAAATGAATATAGCAGATAATGAGCCATTCACGAGTGGGTTCAAAGATGGCACCTTTCTTTAACTCCCTCTGAAGCTGTTTATCTGGCCCACATTAACAGCACTCCACAGGTGCACGTGTGTGTGTGTTTGTGTGTGTGTGTGTATGTATATACACATAGAAATCTACAAATTATACAAATATATATGTATGTGTGTATATATGGTTCTTTGACATATCCATAGAAGTTATAGGCTATCAACCTGTTATAGCTGGCAGGTTGACTATAAGACACCAAAACTCAGAAACAAGAGGTTTCAGGTGAATTCTGATAATTCGTCTGGCATAAATTTTGGTTACTCTATGACTACGCCTAGGTAGAGACTACAGTAAAATTACTAAAACTTGGATTGCTCATGAATATAAACTCTAAAATAATATTATCAGAAGAACGGGAAATGCATTTTATACTACACAAAGTGTAGGAATAAGCCAAAATATGCAATACTGATGCTCTCTTATGTCATAAAATTTCCACAGCAGCATAACTCAAGATTAAATTTGTTGGGTATTACCAATGCAGGAAAGCTCCTGGCTAGGGGTGTCAATGAGTGCTGAAATCCAGTTAGTCAAGTCATTTTCTAGGCCTAGTGTTGCATAAGCCAGAGGAAGGGATGTTATATTATCATACATCCACAAGAAACATATGTGATTTTGTAATTCATTCCTATGGAGTGGGTTCCTTCAGTAATTCACACAAAAGGACCATATTTCCTTGTAGTGTCCTTCCTGAGTTCAACATTTAAACACATTTAACATATTTCCTGAACCATCACCTTAGTTCTTCTATCTAATATGCAATTTCCAGAAGAATTTCAAATGCCAGTTTTTATTTCACTCTAGTAACATGAACACAAATTATTAATTATTTTGTACTATTATATCATTTGAACTTAATCCTCAATATATTTTCTTTTTAACATATCCTATTTTTCTAGATAAGCCCAGTCCAATCTTACTTTCAAAAGAGTGATTTTTTTAAAACTCAAAACTACAAAGACTAATATAATGAACATTCAAGTAACTACCTCTTCAAATAAACAAATAAAGACCATCATATGAACATATTTTCAACATAATTTTACAGAAATTAGAGTTGAAGTCCCTGCGTTCACCTCCAAAGCCCCATTCCTCTTCATCCCCAGATACAATTACCATGAATTTGACCTGAAGCTCACCCCTGTTTATATACTTTTGTTACATATATAAAGGCTGTACATTTATAAAAATCACATGCTTCCCAAAACTATACTCATGAAATCATCTATATCTGTCTTCTTTATTCAACCTCTTTTGGGATCCACAAGATTTAGATCATTTATTTTAAGTGATAGTGTAGTATCCCATGTAAAGTATATGAAAATAATATAATATTTCTACAACTTACCCCTTTTTATGCATTCTTTCATGTCCCACATACTACGAATAATACTCAGAGAGCATATTTGTGACTATCCCTTACCTCATTTGTGCAAGAATTTTCTTAGAGTTGAGTTTTTGTTGGTTATATTGTATGTATACAGTCAAACTTTAGACAAAATAGCACTTCAAAAAGTTTATGGAAATGCATATCATGAAAAACCTATGCAAGGGTTTCAAATTATTTTCTGCCCCAAAATAAGCACATACTAAATTTTTATAACATGTCTGAATAAGATCTATTTTAAAGCACCAAGAGAATAAGACATCAGTTTGAATAGGGCCCACATCAGAGCAACATAAATTTTGCTAAAATTGAAGCGAGAACAAATACTAAATTGATGGTGAAGCTTGGGTGGAAGAATGGTGAAATCACTAATGCTCTACAAAAAGTTTATGGGGACAATGTTCCAAAGAAATCAGCAGTTTACAAATGAATAGCTCATTTTTTTTTTCTTGAGACAGAGTCTTGCTCTGTCACCCAGGCTGGAGTGCAGTGGCACGATCTCGGCTCACTGCAAGCTCTGCAATGAATAACTCATTTTAAGAGGGGACAAGATGATGTGGAAAATGAAGCACACAGAAGCAGACCACCCACATCAACATGTGAGGAAAAAATTAATCTTGTTCATGCCCTATTTGAAGAGGACTGATGATTAACAGCAAAAATAATCAACACCATAGACATCTCAGTTGGTGCAACTTACACAATTCTGACTGAAAAATTAAAGATGAGCAGAGTTTCTACTCAGTGCATGCTAAAACTATTGTGCCCAGATTAGCGGCAGACAAGAACAGAGATTTCAATGGAAATTTTAAAGAAGCAGGATCAAGATCCTGAAGCATTTATTTGAAGAATTGTAATAGGATGAATAAAGAGGATATATATAAGGAGCTCAAATAACTGCAGGAAAAAATTCTAATAATGCACTTAAAAATGGGTAAAAGATGTGAAGAGACATTTCTCAAAATAAGAAATGTAAGTTAATACAACCATTAGGGAGAACAATTTGGAAGTTCCCCGAAAAGCTGAAAATCAAGCTACCATATGATCCAGCAATCCTATTGCTAGCTATATATCCCAAAAAAAGGAAATCAGTATATCAAAGAGATATCTGCATTCCTATGTTTATTACAGCATATTCACAGTAGCCAAGATTTGGAAACAACCTAAGTATCTATAAAAAGACAAATAAATAAAAAAGAGGTACGTATATGCAATGGAGTACTATTCATCCATACAAAATAATTAGATCCTGTCATTTGCAACAAAATGGATGAAACTGGAGGTTATTATGTTAAGTGAAATAAACCAGGCACAGAATGACAAATTTCACATGTTCTCACTTATTTGCAAGAGCTAAAAATTAAAACAACTGAACTCTTGTAGATAGAGACTAGAATGATGGTTGCCAGAGGCTGGGAAGTGTAGTAGGCTGCGGGGAAAAGGGAATGGTTAATGAGTGCAAAAATAAAGTGTATAATTGGGTTGTTTGTAAAACAATGAAAACATTTATGTTTGAGGTGATGGATACCCCACTTACCCTTTGTGATTATTATTCATTGTATGCCTATTTCAAAATATCTCATATACCCATAAATATATACACCTAGTATGTACGCATGATATTAAAAAAAAAGTAACAGGATATAAAACATGGCTTTCCCAGTATGATTTGGAAGACAAAGCACAAAGCACTAGCAAAGCAATGGCTACCAAGAAGAAGAAGTGGGCCAGTCAAAGCAAAGTTGGCCAGTGAAGAGCAGAGATCATGGCAACAATCTTTTGGGATGCTTGAGGCATTTTGCTTGTTGCGTTCTGGAAGGCTAAAGAATGAACAAGAATAATAAGAACATCTGCTTATAATGAGAGTGTTTTGAGAAAGTCAAAACTTGGGCAGAACAACACCCAGCAAAGCTTCATCAGAGAGTCCTTCCCTATCACAAGAATGCTCCTGTTCATTCCCCTCATCAAACAGAGCAATTTTCTAACAATTTAAATGGTAAATCATCAGGCATTCACCTAACAGTCCCAGTTAGACTCCTTCTGACTTTTTCTTTTCTAATCTTAAATATATATATATGTATATATTTACACACACATACACACCCACGATACATATGTATTTCTTGTTCATTAGGGTTTTCCCTTTGGACTTTTTTATGCCCATTCATATTTCTATTTTTTATTTGCCTTTTTTCTATGAAGGATTTATTTATGTATCCTGATAAGTACAATTTTAGTAAGTTCTGAATATCTTCTCCCACTCTGATCTTTTTGCCTTTTCTAATAAAGTAGTTTATTATGCATTTTTTATTTCTGTTTTCTGTGTCTTTTGTAAATTTTTTTCTCTTATAGGTCGGAAAGACATTCATTTATATTCTACCATTTTTATAAAGTTTTGATTTTTTACATCTTTAATATGTCTTTATTCTCCCCACTTCCACGTGGAAAAGTGATTCTTCCAGCACTTTACTCACTCATCTATAAGGTCTCTTCATTGCATATCAAGCCCCCAATGTGAGTCAGTTTCTGCTAACTGGTGTGTATTTTGATACCTTAGTGCTATTTCTTCATCACAGTGAATTCATATTCGCTGTTTCTTTCAAGGCTTTTCTTTCAACTTGTCTCACCCAGAACACTTTCCACATTTGAATCATGTCTGTGCTCTACCATTATTATTTATGATGATCAATTTTACTCTATTATTTGTTACTAATATATGTTTGTTCAGTTTTATCTTTATATGTATAAAATATAAAAGGCCCATGCATACTGTATTAAAAAGGACAAAAGTGTATTAGAGGAAAATTTTATGGGGAAAAAAGGAACTTATTTAGTGTCCAATTCCAGTTCAGTATACCAGGAGGCAAGACTGTATTTCCAAAGTTTCCAAAGGACTTCTACATCTGGGATATGTAAAATCTCAAAATGCTTTCCAATACCATGTGCACATTTTCCCTTTCCATACTTAGCCTATGTCAAAGGCTTTCCTTTATTTAAAAGATGAAATTTAAACCTCTTGATACATCACCGAAGGCTCTTGGAGATCTAGCAGCCTCTACTACCCTTCCCTGCCTTTGAGCATCCAACAATTCAATTTTTCAAAAAAGAAAATCACTTTGAAAAGTTGATATTTTGTTGATATTTTTGTTCTAGGTTCCTTCACATTCTGCCTCATCTCTGTAAAAGACCCAAGTCTCACAGCTTCTTTACTTGGCTGAGTCGTAAGTCATCCTTATAATACAGTACTTGTTTTGCCAGAGAACGCTGCATGGTGCTTCTGTCTATAGATAATTTATTGGTCCATATCATATTAATTGATCCACTAGCTGTTAAATAATTTTGGTTTGTTTTTAAAGGCCACGATTATAAGTTTATGTTTGTTAATCTTGGGATTTTCAGCATTAACAGACTACTTTAAAAATGATGGTACCACATTTGATATACTAATATAGCCAATATTTATTAATCATTGAGCGGAATTGTAGGTATATTGAGAAATATAAAGATGTATGAGATATTACGTCTCTATTTACAGTCTGATTAGAACCACAGGTATCTTTATAGAAAATTATCAATCAAAGAAAATGTAATTAACAAAGGTATCCTTCACAGAAATACTTAAAATTATTTTCCTATGGACATAAGAGTAACATAATTTGTGAATAAACCATACACTTAATGAAGAGAAAACAACATCAGAAAATGCAAATAAAAGAAAAAGAAATTTTAAGAGAGTGTATTACAACTATTGGCTTTATAGCATACATACTTTCAATTTGTGTGTGTTATTTGTGTGTATGTTAAATACCTATATAGATGGGGAGAGAGAGGGAGAGAGAAGGAGGAGTGGGAAATTTGGACAACTCTCTATTTAAATAATATATAGTCCTATTTTAATGACCACAGATCAACTGTTTGAAGTTTCCTTAATTTATTTAACCAATCCCATATTGATAAATACCATCAGTGTTTGCAAGATTTTGCTATTGTTATCATATATTAATGAAGACTTTTCTAAATGTTATGGAATATTTGAAAATATATTTCTAACCAAAAAATTTGTAAATCAACTATTATGAATGTTTTTAAAATATTAAACATATATTGACAAATTACTTTGTAGAAATTTTGTAAAAATTCGCACTCAATTCACAATATATTGAAGTGCCCTCAGAAACACTAGGTATTTGCTAGTAAAATAAATTTCTGAGGATAAAGATTAAATATAATGTCAATAACCATAAGTCCTTAATTCATCAGGGATTTATTTTGGTATAAAATGTGATGTAGGGATGTGTGCTATTAGCCAATTATTCTATTGTCATTTGTTGGTTAATCCTTTTGGTCATTCTACCTACTTAAAATGCCAATTTAATATTCATTTTAACTAAATTATTTTGCAAAATTGCCTCTGTTTCTGAACTTTCATCACTCTTGCCTTGACCTATTATCCTTGCGCTTTGTTGCTATTATTCCAGTGTTTTATTTAATACTTATTTTTTTTAAAAAAATATGAGAGACAAGGTCTCACTTTGTTGCCCAGGCTGGAGTACAGTGGCACAATCATGGATAGCTCCCTGCAGCCTTGAACTACCAGCTGAAGCGATCATCCCACCTCAGCCCCTCGGTAACTGGGACTTAAGCGTACACCACAATGCCTCACTATTTTTTAAAATTTTTTGCAGACAGGGTCTCACGGTATTGCTCAGGCTGGTTTCAAACTCCTAGCCTCAAGCAATCCTCCCTCCTCGGCCACCCAAAATTGTAGGATTTCAGACATGAGCCACCAGGCCCAGCATACTCTACGGTTTTGTTGATAGTATGTTTATAAAGATTTTAATGATTGTGAGGGAAAGCGCCTCTCACATTTACTATTTTAATTCTAAATCAATATATATCCAAATGGTATTTAGAATGATTTAGTCCAGTTTACTATGCCTTCCCAGTTTAGTATTTGAGTTAAGATATTCTTAGGTGTCCACAAGTCTATTGATTAAAAAAAATTATATTTATTTATTTTTGTATTTCTTTTAAATTCCATAGGAAATGTATGTAGTTTTATTTCATACAGTTCTAGAAATGCCTTTTAGTTAATTGCTTAGAATTTTACGTTTTTCCTGCTGTTGTATGTGGCTCCTTATTTTCTATTTTGAGTGTTTATTATTAGAATATAGGAAAATTTTATTTCTCTCTTAAATTCAATCCAGCTATGTTAATGGACAGATAAGTTTTAATCAGTTTTTAGTTAGTTTTCTTGGATTTCCAAAGTAGAAAATCATGTAATCAGCGATTAATATTATTTTCCTCTTTTGATTATAAATTTGTATTTTTTAAAATTTGCTTTCCTAAATAATTATACTGGAACTTCTAGCAGGATGTTAAAAAAAAAATGATCATAAAGGCCAACATCGTCTTGCCCCTAAGTTAAATGGAAATGTCCCTAATGCTAAGGCTACTTCAACCTTCATTAACAGCTTATGATCTTAAGGAGGAACACAAGTTATTGCAACATTCCACTGCGGTTTTCGTTTTTTCTCTTAAATTGTTTTGAATGTTTCTTACTTAATTTGTTTCTATATTTTGATTATTGAGTATAATCAATTTTACTTTGTGACAGATACTTTTATCCTTTTATTCGTAGTTTGCTAAGAGTTTTAATTAAAGATACATGCTCATTATTGCTTTCTTGGGGCATCTATCAAGATCATACAGTTTTTCTCCCTTCACCTACTGATATAATGCATTATATTAGTAGAGTTTCTAATATTAAAGCATTCTTTTTATTTTAATTTATTGATAGATTTTATATGTTTTGATTTTAGTTTTTAATATATATTTATATATGAGATTAGTTTTTAATGTTTTTTATTGTACTATACGTTTCAGGTTCCAGTATCAATTGCTATATATGATATGAGAGAAGTAAAACTGTAAAATAATAACAATCTCTAAAATTGATTGTTTTAATATGTTTCTTGAAATTTACCAGTAAAGAGACCATTGCTTTATGAAAAAAATTTATAATATGAAGTGTTTATGAAATAGTACCACCTGAAGAGTAAGGTACCACAGTTCAAATGAAAATATGTTTTCTGTGTTTACTTCTTTATAAAAATGAAGGAATAAAATCATTCTTTCAACTACCATTTAAGAAACACAAAGAACCAAGTCTCTGAACAAAAGAATGAAAATTACAAGTAAAAATAAAAGAATAAAAATGAGACTTTTTTTTTTTTTTGCCTTAGTGTTACTCATAAAATAGAACTATGTAGGGGTCTCAGTTGTACATATAGAGGAACACATATTTCCGGGCATATGGAGTCATAAAAGTCCATTCGTTTTTGTGCTTTCAAATCAATATATTATCCAGTCTTGTCATGATGAGATATTAAAAATATTTAGTTAATGTTTTAGAACCACATATTCATTTCTTTATTAAAATTAAAATATACTTTTTATGAAAATGTAGTGAATGAACATATGTTTTAGTACTCAACCGTCAAAATTATATAGAAATAAATAGAAAGTATGTAGTCAGAGTAGATCCATAAATTATTTCTTTTCTGTAAGATATACATCACATTTACTTTATATTGCCCACAAAACATCGTATTGTGTGTGAAAACATAGGACAGTAAAAAACACTGGAAAAATCCCCAGGTCATGCCAAACATGAACATGTATGTTTAAAGTCCATGGAATTATTGAGTCAGATAGAAGAAAACAATGACTATAATCTAGAAAACAAAGGAAAGTTTTGGTAACTGCACAGTCACTATTAATCTAAAGGGATTTGTCAGAAGACTAAGTGAGAGGCCGGGCGCGGTGGCTCACGCTTGTAATCCCAGCACTTTGGGAGGCCGAGGCGGGCGGATCACGAGGTCAGGAGATCGAGACCACAGTGAAACCCCGTCTCTACTAAAAATACAAAAAATTAGC
>NW_026652294.1:67850363-67892557 GCF_009828535.3 Hylobates moloch
CTCCGTCTAAAAAAAAAAAAAAAAAAGACTAAGTGAGAGTTATGTTAGGAACAATGAAAGATGCAGCAGAATATAAATAAATCAAACAGGGAAATCTGGAACTTTTTCCATGACTGCATGATGGCTGCCCTCACATTCATCCCCTGTGAAGCTTACCAGGGCAGGCTTTTCAAGGGATCATCCAAATACCCATAATGGAGAGTTTTTATTGAAAACACATTAAATTTGTTTAACTCTTTTCTTCACAATGAAAGTTAAGAAGTTCCATTTTTCAGCAAGCTGCTGTGAATCACTTGTAGTTGCAGGTCAGATTAGAAGCCCACCTAATGTTTGCTCCCTTTATTTTCGATTTCAAAATGAAAATATCAGAAAAGCAAAGGGAAAACACATTATGTTTAAGTGAAGATGTATTTAATGACAGAAATCCTAGAATAATAACAACAATAAATTAATAAAGGCTAGACAAATCTGAGGAGGAAGTGGGAGCGGAGGAAGATTGAGAGAGTAGATAAGTAACACACATTTAGCCAACTAAATATGTGGCAAGAGTAAAAAAAGACATAAAGGAAAGATAATTAACATTTAGATAAATCTTTCTGTGTATCAGGAAATGTGCCCAGAACCTTCATGTGTTACATTTTGTAATACTCTAAACAATCAGTGTGATATGGTATCATTTTTATGTTCTATGTAAAAAAAAAATTGGAGGCTTCCATAGCAAGAGTAACTAATAATTGATAACTCTTAGTAAACTTCAGAGTCAATCCCATTATACTTTGTAGTTTTAAACGACAGGCTGTGCACATATTTTGTGTGGCACAGGCATATTAAAATATTTTGGAATTAAAGACCAACATTTTAAATTAAGGAGTATAAACATTTTTCAAAAATCAGATATCTGTCAAGACTGGGCTGACTTTCCCTTGCTCCTATAAGCTGAAAAATCTAGGTAGTGGTGGCCCCAGCAAAGAGGATGCCCTTCTTGTTGACCAAGTCCTCAGTTGCTGGTACAAGCATATGCACCTCTATATATCGGAATCAATTCAAATCTTTATATTACTCTCTGACCATTGATGCTCAGACCGCTCATAAAAAGAATAGAGTCTAGAAAATACATAGGACAAAGGCGAAATAATTCAGACATCACACACATACAAACACAAACACAAACACACACACACACAAACAAATACACGACTTCAAAATCAAGGGATAGCTAAACAAAATAAAAGACTCAAAACAGAAAAAAAGTAACAATGACCCTAAATTATTTGATAGGTACACAAAGTTAAGAATAATTTATTTTTAGATTTTTATTTATTTTGTGATTGTTGTTCTATCGTGTTGGAATGTGTTTCAACAGTTAAACATATGGATGTTTTACATCATGATGTCAGAAAATCACTCTGGAATAATTAACCTGTAATTGTGTGGTGGGAGAAGTGCATATATAATGCTCTGAAAGCTAAAAATCCCCGTGTACAATAGCAAGTTTATTGTTAAGCATTCTTTTTGTTAAGCATTCCCTATAATTTCATACACACAAAACACAAACAGTGATCTCTAAAATTAACTCTGAGATATTTGAGAAGATATCATTTTATTTCTTTTTTTTATTATACTTTAAGTTTTAGGGTACATGTGCACAATATGCAGGTTTGTTACATATGTATACATGTGCCATGTTGGTGTGCTGCACCCATTAACTCCTCATTTTAACATTAAGTATGTCTCCTAATGCTATGCCTCCCCCCTCCCCCTACCCCACAACAGGCCCCAGTGGGTGATGTTCCCCTTTCTGTGTCCAAGTGTTCTCATTGTTCAGTTCCCACCTATGAGTGAGAACATGCGGCGTTTGGTTTTTTGTCCTTGCGATAGTTTGCTGAGAATGATGGTTTCCAGCTTCATCCATGTCCCTACAAAGGACATGAACTCATCATTTTTTATGGCTGCATAGTATTCCATGGTGTATATGTGCCACGTTTTCTTAATCCAGTCTATCATTGATGGACATTTGGGTTGGTTCCAAGTCTTTGCTATTGTGAACAGTGCCGCACTAAACATACGTGTGCATGTGTCTTTATAGCAGCATGTTTTATAATCCTTTGGGTATATACCCAGTAATGGGATGGCTGGGTCAAATGGTATTTCTAGTTCAAGATCCCTGAGGAATCAACACACTGACTGCCACAGTGGTTGAACTAGTTTACAGTCCCACCAACAGTGTAAAAGTGTTCCTATTTCTCCACATCCTCTCCAGCACCTGTTGTTTCCTGACTTTTTAATGATGGCCATTCTAACTGGTGTGAGATGGTATCTCATTGTGGTTTTGATTTGAATTTCTCTGATGGCCAGTGATGATGGGCATTTTTTCATGGGTCTGTTGGCTGCATAAATGTCTTCTTTTGAGAAGTGTCTGTTCATATCCTTCACCCACTTTTTGATGGGGTTGTTTGGTTTTTTCTTGTAAATTTGTTTGAGTTCATTGTAGATTCTGGATACTAGCCCTTTGTCTGATGAGCAGATTGCAACAATTTTCTCCCATTCTGTAGGTTGCCTGTTCACTCTGATGGTAGTTTCTTTTGCTGTGCAGAAGTTCTTTAGTTTAATTAGATCCCATTTGTCAATTTTGGCTTTTATTGCCATTGCTTATGGTGTTTTAGACATGAAAACCTAGGCAATACCATTCAGGATATATGAATGGGCATTTTATTTCTTTATGGTACATGCAGCAACTGAGATGGAGAATTGATGAAGGTACACTGAATTCATAAAAGGAATTTATTGAAAAAAATGAAATTATAAAATTAGGAATTTTTCTTACCATGCTCTCTATTTATAAAACCATGTTTGCATCACCAATTCATATTTGTTGTTTTATTACCTCAAAGTTACATAATCTATGTAATACTCTGATTGTGTTGGTTTTTTACTTAGGTATTTCACTGTTAAAGTATTACATGAAAAGATGTGGTGTATTTATAATTATCTAATTTGATTATTAGAAATTGAAAATACATATAATTCAGATTTCCAAATATATTTTCAAATTTGTGGGTTTTGTTTGGTTTAATCTGATGGAGTGGTGGTTAAGTGTAAATTCAAAAATCAAGCTGCCTGGATTCAAATCCTGTTTCTGTCACTTACTAATTGTTTGACCTGAAGCAAATTAATTTTCTTAGCCTCTGTTTATTAATCTTATATATAAGGATAATCATAACACATCTCTCATAGAGCTCTGAGATAATTAAATTTAAAAAGTACAAACAAGATACTTAGCAAAATGTTTGGTATATACTAAATAGTAATATTAGCTAGAATTATAATTGTTACATTAATTAAACTACCCTAGCAGTTGGCAAATTTCTACATTACCTCAGAGACTAGAGACAATAGAAGAAGGGAAAACTCCAGGGTATAGATTAATTTAATTAAACCTGAAAAAAAAAGAGATTACTCAGAGTATTTCAATTATAGGTCACCTGAACCTGGGCTAGAACTGTAGCAAACAGATTCGTTGTATTTCCTCTCTATTAAATTGGTGGGTTAGCTTTTTACAATTTTTTAAGCTTTGAAATATGTCCCACTTCCACCAACAACTTAATTCAGGAATTGGTTTGCTGTCAGAAATGCCAGCATAGTGTTAGTTCTTTATTTTTGATACTTGAAATTTTAAGGAGGACAAAATTGTAAAGCCATTTTGGGAAGATTAGACATAACCTTTATAAGATATTATCACTAAATAACTATGATCCTAATTTTCAATTGATGTGCATATAAAACAACAAAATGTGAAGAGCCATCAGTATCCCATACTCCACCAGAATGTACAAAGCATTTCTAATAAGAAAATGAATGAGAAATAATTTTGAATGTCACTGTTTGCTAACAGTAAGACCCTTTTTCTCCAGCTTCTTGTACCACTTCCTGCTTCACTTGCCCTGGTTACCTTAGCTTTCCAGGCTTCTGCAACAGTATTTTCTTTGCCTGAAATGCCCCTTCCTATGTTTGCCATATGACTGGCTCCTTGTCATATGAGGGAAGAGTTAATAGAATGGATATCATTTTGACTCTTTTGACAAGACATTTTCAGACTACTCTGAAAAAGCTGCAGAATCCCAGGCATTCTTGCTTATATCCTCCTTCTTTAATTTCATTATCTCCAAGTCTACATAGTTTTAATTTGTTTATTTTAATACATCTATATTACTAGGTTATAAACTTCATTAAAACAAGGACTCTGACTTATTTACCACATATCCAGAACACATAAAACATTTGCTGAGGTATTTGATAAGAGTCCTGAAAACAGCTGTTCAATGATGGGTTAAACCATCCATCTATTTCTACTTCTCTATAAGGTGAGTAAAATAGAAACAGGGTCCTATTTAATTGTGCTGCCTAGTTTAGAATAACCCCTTGATGAATAAAAGAGCTAATTTCAAAGATGATATTCTCATGCTAAATTCAATAACGTATAGAGAAATTCTAAGAGTGGGATGTAATCAGTTATGTGCGAAAGGGATTTAGAGAAGAGAAAAAAATGGTATGGACTTCAATTGTCTGGTAAAACTCTATGAGAGAAACAAAACCTTGGCTTTTGTGCTTATCTTTTAAAAGCTGGAAAAAGATGTGCATGAACAGACACAAGTTGTTGAAAGCTATCTCGGGCAGGAATAATGAACAAAGATAAAAGGTGAGCAAGAGTTTTGTGTATAAGGGTCAAACTAAAATACTGTTCAAATAGGAATGGGACATTTTTGTTGGCTGGTGGCTAGAAAAAAATGGGCAGAGTGGAGCTCAACAGGAAGGACAGGTTGAAGAGGCCGAGAGTGATGTAATCATCACAAATCTCCCTTTCCATATGACCTATGACACTCCGTGCAAATCTATACTTTCCTCTCTGTGTTCTGCCACGTCTACAACTGTGTGACATTCCCAAGAGCACGGACTAGGCCTTTATGCATCACTGTACCCCAACACCTAACATGCTTGCTGACATCTACTAAACACCAAAAATATTTGAACATATAAAAAGAAGCCATGAGGAATCCCTGATCATTTTTGAATAATAAAATAGCTAGGTGATAACTGCGTTTTATAAATATGCAGAGATAGAAGTTCGAGGAGGAAGTGTAGGAGGCTAGTCACAGAAATTTGGGATTGAAGCATTGTGGGGTTTGGGTATCAGTGGTGGCAAATAGGAGCCAAAAGAAAAATTGTTAAAGAGTCCTGTAAATAAAGGCTGCTCATATATTATCAACTGATTAGATGTGTAGAATAGAAAAAGTAAACGGGAGTGAACAATGATTCCAGTGTTTTGCTTCTGGGAACCAAAAAAAAGTATTTGTTTAAATATTTGTTCTAAGTCTGAATGGGTACACAGTCCACAGATTTGAGATTTTAATTTTGACTCTGCTATTTCCAGGCTGTGGGATTTCAATACATGATGACTTCTCCCATTCTCTTCCATATAGGGGCAATAATAGATACTTCATATGGTTATTAGAATTAGGAGACAGGAATGTTTTGGTGTCATCTATGGAAGGGTTTCAAATTATGGATTATCTTATTATCCAGTTGGGGTTCTTTTGCCCTACACTGTATCACTCCGGATCTAGAAAAGAAAATATTTCACTTGATTTCAACCAAAATAAAGCACTGATCTTTATTTTGTACAAAACTTTATTAAAGGTTTCAAAAGACTGGAAAGGGTTTGTTATAGCATTTCAAAAAAAATTTCAGGTATTCTTTGCTTTTTCTCTAGAAGTTTAGGACTCTTCCCTCTCTCAGTGTGTGTCTCTCCCTCCTTCACTCTCTATCCCCTCTCCCTCCCTCTCCCTCTCTCCCTACCTCACTCCCTTCTCTTTCCTTTCTTTCCCTCTATCTGCTTATATTCCCAAGAAACTAAGTCAAAATCTTTTCCAATTTTATTACACATAACAGCATGTCTTTTGCCAAACACTTTCAAAACATCAACATGACAGCTAGTTTAGAAAGTCTGAAGTCTCATGTTTTGATGGTGAGTCAGCACCACAGATTCCTCCTCAGGGAGGGAGTGCCTCCCAGTTATAAGGGTTGGGGTTTGCTAAGAGCTCCTAGTTCTTAGTGTTTTTAGAGTCCCTCAGTATTGAAGCTGGAGTCCCATCCTCTCAGAGCAAGGTAGTTACAAAGGGCTCCCCATTTTCAACTAAGGCAGAATATCCAAAGTAGGCATTCTTTGCTCTGGAGCCCATCATTTCATTGGCAGAGATTTGTCAGACCCATGGCTTTATCTAGAAGTTCACCTGCCCAATCCTACTTCTTACCTTGTGGGATTAACTGATGTTAAACCCCCAAAATCTTTTTGTGATCTTAACTTCATCTTAACTTCTGCTTCTCCAAAACATCAAGTTTGACAGTTATTTCAGGGCTCTAAGAAAGCTGATTCCGAGCTGAAGTTTTGCCACAGCCTATTCATTCACCATCCAGCTGGAAACGAAGTCCCTGTCATGGAGATAAATGATGTGCAAAGACTTCCTGGGATATGGTGGCAGTTTAATCATTAAAGTTTTTACCCATGGTGATATGGAATGGAATGTGAGTGGAGGAAAATACAATGTCATAACCCAAGCATCTGAAATGTATAAGGGAGGTGTCAGTATAAAATTAAAAGAATTGGATGCTTATTGATAAATTGCCTTGATGTAGACTAATTATAAAATACGGAATGGTGCTGGGGATAACTGGCTAACTATATGTGAAAGAATGAAACTGGACCTGTACCTTTTACCATACACAAAAAATTAACTCAAGATGGATCAAAGATTTAAATGGAATACCTAAAACTATAGAATCCTAGGAGAAAACCTAAGAAAGACAATTCTGGACATCAGCCTTGGAAAATAATTTATGGCTAAGTCCTCAAAAGCAATTGCAACAAAAATAAATATTGACAAGTGGGACCTAATTAAACCAAGGTGTTTCTGCACAGCAAAAGAAACTATAAACAAAGTAAACAGACAACCTATGGAATGAGAAATAAATATTTGCAAACTATGCATCCAGCAAAGGTCTAATATCCAGAATCCATAAGGAACTTAATTCAACAGGCAAAAAACAAATAACCCCATTAAAAGTGACCAAAAGACATGAACAGACACTTCTCAAAAGAAATACAAGCAGCCAACAAACATATGGAAAAAATGCTCAACATTACTAATCATCAGAGAAATGCAAATCAAAACCATGATATGCCATCTCACACCAGTCAGAATTCCTGTTATTAAACACAGAAAACAAAAACAGATGCTGGCAAGCCTGTGGAGAAAAAGGAGTACTTATATACTGTTGGTGGGAATGTAAATTAGTTCAGCCACTGTGAAAATGAGTTTGGAGTTTTCTCAAAAAACTTAAAACAGTACTACCATTTGACCCTGTGATCCTATTAATGAATATATATCCAAAATAAAATAAATTCTTCTACCAAAAAATATGCACTTTTATGTTCATTGCAGCACTATTCACAATAGCAAAGATGTGGAATCCACCTGGGTGCCCATCAACTGTGGATTGGATAAACAAACTGTGGTACGTATACACTATGGAATACTAAATAGCCATTAAAAAAGAATGACGTCATGTCTTTCGCAGTAACATACATACAGCTAGAGGCCATTATCCTAAGCCAACTAATGAAGAAACAGAAAATCAAATATCACATGTTCTCACTTATAAGTGGGAGCTAAACAGTGGGTACTTTTGGACATAAACATGGCAACAATAGAGACCAGGGCCTACTACAGAAGGGAAAAAGGGAGTGAGGCAAGGGTTCAAAAACTATTCGGTTTAATGCTCACTTCCTGGGGGATGTATTCATTTGTATCCCAAACTTCTGCATCATATAATATACCCATATAATAGACCTGTACATGTAACCCCTACATTTAAAATTAAAGTTGAAATTACGAAACAAACAAACAAAAAACAACTGTGAGAGCCAGACAATCTCTTTGATTTATCACAAAGAAGCCAAAGAAGCCTTTTTCTCTTGCTCTGAGTGATCAGGAAAAACTAAGATCAAGCCAATAATTTGAAAAAGAGATTGCTAAAATTCAAAGGCCATTCAGTGTTCAATGACAGCAGATCTATTTTGCCATAGACCAGGCCCAAGATGGGAAACTTGGGACCCTGACCCAAGACTGGGACATCCAAGTAGATGCCCTGTAATATGGTTTGGATCTGTGTCCCCACCCAAATCTCATGTCAAATTGTAATACCCAGTATCAGAGGTTGAGCCTGGTGGGAGGTGATTGGGTCATGTGTGTGGGGGGGATTTTCCCCTTCATACTGTGTCACAATAGTGAGTTAATTCTTGTGAGATCTAGTTGTTAAAAAGTGTATAACACTTCCCCCCGCCCTCTTCCTCCTGCTTCTGTTATGTAAAATGCTAGCTTCCCCTTTGCCTTCTGTCATAATTGTAAGTTCCCTGAGGCCTCCCCAAAAGCCTAGTAGATGGCCAACATCATCCTTCCTGTACAGCCTGCAGAACCATGAGCCAATTAAACCTCTTTCCTTTATAAATTACCCAGTCTCAGGTATTTCTTTATAGCAAAGTAAGAACAGGCTAACAAACTCTGGAAGTTTTTTTTTTTTTTTTTAACTCTCTAGACTTTTCTTAATGTTCTGAGCTTGCCGAAATGGGCTACCTCACCCCACTAAAACCCACACCTTCCCTCCAAATCAGAAAACACTACAAAGGTATTTACCCACAGAAGCTGCCGTCCCTCAAAAGCTGTAGCCATTTCCTTTTCTGGCCTCTAAACCTATAAACAGGATTAAGTCACAGCATAATCCATCCAGGGGTTGATAAGCCTGAATTGCCATGACAGGTAGTAGAGGATGGGATTAAAAGGCTTAGGAAAGTAAGTATTATGTATACCTATTTCAGACCCAGAAACTATAAACTGACATGGTGGTTGGGTCCTCCTGGTTAAGTACTCTACAACACCTTGGCAAGGACACACTGTAATATTTTCTCTAGGTTTTTTCCAGGGACCTATGGCCATTTACTTGGGCTATTACCTATGGGTCATTTACTGTACACTGGGGAAAGAGAAACACAGAGATATTTCGAGGACAGTTGAACACAGAGTTTACGTTAGCATTAATGCCTGCATAACTAAAGTGGCCTTATGGCTCCCCTAATGTGGGGTCATGTGAGTTCAGATAATAGAATCCTGACTAAAATCCAACTTGAAATGGATTCCACAGGTCTGCTTGGTGGAAATTTTCTTGAAATCTGAATATATATTTGGAATTGATATATTTAGCAGTTAAAGTAACACTAGATTTTGGGTCTTTTGCCTGTGAGGGTGCCTTCATAATGGGGGAATGCCAGATTACCAGGAGGAATGGCAGAGATATATTACCATGTTTAAGGATATAAAATATGCAGCTTACTTTTCCATGCAAGTTGATAGAATAAAAAGATGCAGCAATAATTGTTCCCATTATATCTTCCTTTAATCTACTAGTCTGACTCATGCAGAAGCCTGATGAATCCTGAATCCCAATGAATAACTATACAACACTGTAGACTTAACCAAATAGTAACTGCAATTGCAGCTGCTGTGCCAAATGTGATATGTGTGGTAGAGCAGAGTAATCAAACTCGGGTAGAGTATGTGGCCATTGATTTTGTAAATATGTTTGATATTCATTTAGCAAAAAGATAAGAAACAGCTCTCATTCCCTTGGACCAAACAAGAATATCCATTTACTGTTTGCCCAAGGGCTATGTTAACTCTATTATACTCTGTCATAATATAGTAAAAAGAGATCTGGACTGTCTAGACATCCTGCAGAACATCATGTTGATTTATTACATCAATGACATTATGCTCATCAGGAAGGATAAGCAAGAAGTGGCTTTGGTTGGCTTTGGTAGGACATGTGTGTTTCAGAGGCTGGAAGATAAACCATTCAATGTTTAAAGGACCAGTCACTACTATAAAGTTTTAATGGTACAGTAGTAAGGGACATGACAGGACATCCCCTCTAATGTAAAAGATTAATTGCTATATTTTGTTTTCATCTCATACTATAAAGAAGGAAGTATAACTCCTAGTAGACCTCCTCGAGTTCCGAAGAAAACACATTGTATACCCTGAAATACTGCTCCAGCCCACATACAGGGAGAAAAGGAAGGCTTCCAGCTTTGAAAGGGGCTTCACACTTCAGCACTTCCAGGCTGCAGTGTGAGCAGCTGCACTGTGGGTCGTGTGATTTAACATAATCTTTGAAGTTGAAGTATGGATGTGGGGAAAAGATGCAGTGTGGAGTTATGGCAAACTGTGGTGGGTCCTGGGATTCTGGAGCAAGGGTATGAAATATGCAATAAAACATTTGAAGTCATTTTTCAAATAGCTCCTGTAATGCTACTGAGCACTGGTAGAAGCAGGTTTGACTCTTGACTGCCTGTAACTTCCCATGATGAGTCTGGTACTGTCAGATGCACTAAGTCAGAAAGTTCAGTGGGCTCAACAGACCCTTTGGGTGAATCACTTAAAAACAGCTATAAGATGAGGAAAAAGCCCAAGCATATTTTACATGTGGTTTTGCTTATTTTGTGGAAGCTAGCCAGAAAGGAATGGTGGCTTCACTCAAGGTTAGGCTTCAAAGACTCTCATAAGACAGGAGCACTTGGACATTTACTCTATGTGGAAGGAGAATTGATCTAAGGTTATAACATATGCAGACTACTAGGCAGTGAAAATGGCTGGAATAGTTGATGATGGACTTGGGAAGAAAATGATTAAAAGATTTACTCAAGGAAGTCTAGGGTAAAGGTATATATATGGACATATGGTATTGGGCATGAAGTAAGAATGCCCACCAGAATATACACACCAGGGAAGAGGCACCAAACTTCAAGTGAAAGTAATGCTCAACCAGTTCGTGTTAGTTGATACAGAAATGCCAGCAGCCACCACAATACTATCATTACGGGTACATTAAAGACTAGGCTATGATAACAAGGACAGAAGTCAGGCATGCACCCAGAAGTATGCATTCTACTTACCTGAGCTAAACTGCTGTTACCACCCCCTGTGAATTTCCCAAATTCCAACAACACAGACCAATGCTTACATACAATAAGTAATAATACGACATTATTAGGTAGACCAAATGGCTACCTAGTTCCAAGTTGACTATATTGTGTCTTTTTATACTACAAGTTTCATGTGGTTCATTTACAAAGGAATAGGCACCTGTTCAGAGTGGGAGCTTGCTTTTTCTTCTTTCTGGGCCTCAGCCAGCACCACTATGCAGGTGCTTACAGAATGCCTTATTGACAGCCAGGTAATTCCCAAAAAGCATCTGATCAGGGTCCATTGGCTGTAATACAGAATGCATCACCCCACTGCTGCTGATCTGATAGTGTGTAAGGAAGTCCTGCTGAAAGAAAATCTAAAGCATCATCTTGGAGGCAATATCAGGCAAGAATAAGGTACTATCATCTAGAATGCTTTCTATGCATTGAGTCAAGGATATTTATATGGGTAGAGGCCGGGTAAGCTTTTAAGCATCCTGAAATGAACAAGACAACCTCCCAAAAAAAGAATTATTCAGTTCCAAATGTCAATAGTGCCAAGGTTAAGAACAACTGCACTAAAGATACAAAAGTAATATAAGGTCATCGGCCACAAAAACTTTGTTGCATAGAGTAACATGTATTGATAAAATCAGGTCAGGGTAAAAATTTAGGATCATGTTATCCTACTTTGTTTCTTCCTTTGAGGTTGAACTGCCTTTGACACTATTCATTTTAACCTAAACTTACAATATAGTATTTAATATTCTAGGTGATAACATCAGATTTTCCTGTACTATTTTAGAATGAATAAAATCTGTCACACTAACTCACCAGTGCATGTCCAAAAGAAAAATAAAAAGATTTTTCTAAATGGAAGACTTGTTAAAATGTGATAAGTTTCCTGATGAATAAACTTGAAAACTATTATCTGACTTTCATTTTCAAAAGCCCAAACAATGAAACTCTCCTCCTGCTTTCACATTAAGTTAAATATAGGCTTATGAAGAAAAGAATGGAAAGATTATTTTTTCCTCATAAGACATATATTTTATTTTATTTTTTTATTTTTATTTTTATTTTTTTTGAGACAGAGTCTCACTCTGTGGCCCAGGCTGGAGTGCAGTGGCACAATCTCGGCTCACTGCAAGCTCTGCCTCCCGGGTTCACGCCATTCTCCTGCCTCAACCTCTCAAGTAGCTGGAACTAGAGGCACCTGCCACCATGCTCGGCTAATTTTTTTTTTATTTTTTTAGTAGAGACGAGGTTTCACCATGTTAGCCAGGATGGTCTCGATCTCATGACCTCGTGATCTACCCGTCTCGGCCTCCCAAAGTGCTGGGATTACAGACATGAGCCACCGTGCCTGGCATATATTTTATTTTAAATGTTGTATGTGTTATGACTATCATTTTGTACCTGTATTTGCTAAGATAAAGGAATTAAATAGAAAAATACAGGAACAAATAATAAAAACAAATTACAAATATTGAAATTCCACCATTTAATGTATTCTATCTTGTCTTCGTAAATATTTTTCTCTTTTCTTAATTATTTTAAAGCAATTAGTAAGTATGTAGTAGAAAATAGAACTGGAAAAATGCTGATTGGCAATTTCACACAGATTTAAAACTTATCTAACACTTCCAGTAATAATACATTGTTTTATACCAATAAACCGTGTATATTATACCAAGATGTTCTGTATATGCAATTTAGAATGTAATCTCTCCTAGTCTTAGTTCCAGTATGTAAAATACTAAATTTAATGCCACAGAGGTAGTATCTAACTGTCCAACCAGTATAGTTCTTTTGCCTGAATTTTCTAGTAACTTTAATTGAGTAGTAAATTCATTCCTACTACCAAGACTGTTATCAGTTTTTGACTAAAGTGAAAGAAGGAATGGTCACTTCAGGGAAGAGGTCTTAAATCTAGCTCACAGGGAAAGGGAATAAAATTTGCATTTTAAAAGATTTATTATAAAATAAACATGGAAGCACACACAAAAAGGAGGGTCATCAAAGGTATGACAGCACAATATTTATAATGATACTTAATGGGATAAGTTATAAAAGCATTTTTCTAATGCCTAGTTAATGGAGAAAGTGCTAAAAAGAAATTCAAGTAATTAGGAGACATCTTGGTTTTGCTAGTAAACAGTTTGCTGTTACATATATGGGGCAAGCCTAAAAAAAAAAATAAATGAGCATTTCCCCACATTACACATTGAAGATAGAAAAAGTAATTGCATAGTTATATTGTATAAACTCCAGTGAATGTTATTTCTTAAATGCCATAGAGCACCTGAGAGATATTAACAAAATCCATTAGAGTTGAATATTTTCATAAGAGGAGAAAAGTAGCAATCTTTAAAATGGCCATTTTTAAATGTTTTATTTATGTTTCTTTATCTTGTCAATTTTTGTAATTGGGGAAACAAATTTCTTTTGATTGATGACTTTTTAAAAGTTAAAAGTCCTTTTTTATGGTAAATTACAGCGTGAAATAAATATCAAGAAATAAAAATAAAACAGTTTAAAGACTAAAGATCCATTCCAACATCAGCGTTTAATAGGGACTAAATAGAAGAATTACTGTTTAAATTTAAAATGAATCTTTCCCATTGTATAGTGAAAGGCTAAATTCAATTTCCAGCTATTAAATTCATTGTAGTAGTCACTTTTCATTGTGTAGCAAACAACCTTAAAATCTCTCTCTCCTACAACCTTATTTTTATTTATTTTCTTTTTTATAGCTCTCAGGTCTGTGAGTTCCTGAAGTTTTAGCAATCTTAGCTGGATTACAATGGTTCAGCTGAGCTGGGCTCCAGTCTTCAGGTGGATTCTTGTTTTCTCACATCTCCTTCTGAAACTAGCAGCTCCCTGGATGCACTATTTTTATGACCTGAAAGAAGCCCTGAGAGGCAAGCGGAAACAAAAACACTTCTTAACTCTTTAACTGAGAATTAGCATGGTGTAACTTACACACTCATCCTTTTGGCTAAAGCAAGTCACCTGGCAATCCCAATAGCAATGGGTTAGGCAAATACATTGTGACCCCACAGAGACACCGCACTTAAAAAAAAAAAAAAAAAAAAAAAAGCAAATGAAAGGTGGTTCATTTACAACCTTGCTGCTGGGAGGTGAAGAATTGGGAACAATAATTCAATTCACTGCATATGGGTGATCATTGTTTTCTCATCTGTAAAATATTATGTGTCTGAACTTCTAATCTAACTCATTACATAAACAAATACCCACTGAATAGAAATTGTTTGTTCTTACTTTATACTATGAACTGTGCTAAGTGCTTGATGCACAAAATTTTATGAAACATTGCTACATCTGTTAGCTGAGTAAGACATTTTATTAGATAGGACAGGCTATGCTGTGTTCAAGTAACAAACAGACACCCAAATCTTAGTAATTTTAAGCTGTAAAACTTACTTATCTTCTTGGATACAGAATCCTTTTCAGGTAGGGAGTTTTTCTTGGTGACCATCCTCCAAGCAGTAATAGAGTGAACCAGGTAACTGGCATTTTATGCCACCATCTTTTATGTGGCCTTTCTGCTTATCCAAAAAGTGAAAGGCAATGTGAATGATTGTGCAAGGAGGTTCATGATCAGGCCTAGAAATAGTACATATCACTTGTTGCCACACTAATGATGGTGGTCACATTGCCACTATCCAGTTATATGGTCCTAAACTAGCTAGAGCAGTTGGTAATGTAGTGTCTCTGCTATAATTCCCTTTTATGTTCACCAAATATCTGTTTCTCTTTTTTTCCTACACATAGAACACAATTTATTTTTTCCTAAGGAGGACAACACAGAGACTCATCCAGTTATTAAATCCAATTTAAACTCCATGATCTTTAAGTCATACACAGCCCTGAGCACTAGATCCTGAAAACCTGTATATTCTTCTAGAAGTCTAAATGATCATGCCTCTTGACCAGAAAATTTAGTCATCTGACTGCAGACAGATAAATTCACACACCATGCATAGAGCCTGGATATCCAGAATAAATACTTCAATTTGGAAAGGGCATTAGGAGGAGACCTTATAGTCATCAGTCTCTAGTAATTCTGAAACACCAGTGAGCTGATATTGTGAAGTCCCTACACCCTAGAAGTGTCAGGGAGTTATTTGATATTTTTTTTTTTATCAATCTCTAAATCCACTGTATGAGACAAACTGTCTTGTCCATAGTTTTTCTTGGTCCTGGCTCCACATCCTGGAAAGCTCCTCGTAGTTCATTATTCACTTTATCATTTAAAGTGGTTTTGGAAGAGCTTGAACTCCCGGAGAGCTAGAGGCTTTTGAAATGTGCCTATTGCTCATGAAGGATGAATGCTTAAGAGTTCTAAGCATTAACATATCTTAACTTTTTTATGGTCCCTATTTTCCTTAAAACTTTGTAGGTGTCAAATATATTTGGTTCTTGTCTGTTCCAAACTTAAGTTCTTTTAATAGACATGGTTTTCAAATCTGCTTATATTGTTCTACTTTCTCACTATCACATCTGTCTCACTCAATTTAGTAGTGGCTATCTACCTTATGCTGACATTATCCCTGGGTCACTTTAAACAACTGAAAATTTTTACTGGGATAGTGGAAAAATGTATATATCTTAAATTAATTTTTTATTGTTTGGAATATAGCAGCAGTTAGCTTTTTCAACACTGCAATTTGCTCATGACCTTTTAAATTCTACCTTAAACTCATTATTGTTTATAATTTCTTATCTATTTATACCAATAACAAACAAGAAAGTGTGCTAAGATAATGATTTCCAACTTTTTTCCTTGAGAGCCACAAGCTTAATAGGCCCACAGTTTGCTTTCAAATATACCACAGATAATCAAGGTTTTTTGCCACTGCATGACTTGATTCACCTACTTTCTAGCTTCTGATTTCAATTTCCTCTTATCCACTCCCTAATTTCTTTTTTTTTTACAACAAACAAACAAACAAACAAAAAAAGTTTTAAGTTCAGGAGTACATGCACAGGTTTGTTACATAGGTACACCTGTGCCATGAGGGTTTAGGAACATACCTCAAAATAATAACAGACGTATATGACAAACCTACAGCCAACATCATGCTAAATAGGGAAAAGTTGGAAGCATTCCCCTTGAAAACAAGTACAAGACAAGGATGGCCTCTGTCACCACTTCTTTTCAACATAGTATTGGAAGTCCTGGCCAGAACAATCAGGCAAGAAAAAGAAGTAAAGGGCATCCAAATAGGAAGAGAGAAAGTCAAACTACCCCTGTTTGCAGATGACATAATCCTGTATCTAGAAAACCCCATCGTCTCAGCCCCAAAGCTTCTTAAGCCAATAAACCACTTCAGCAACGTCTCAGGATACAAATCGATGTGCAAAAATCGCTCACATTCCCATAGACCAAAAAGAGTCAGGCTGAGAGTCCAATCAGGAACAAACTCTCATTCATAATTGCCACAAAAAGAATAAAATACCTAGGAATACAGATAACAAGGGAGGTGAATGATCTCTACAAGGACAACTATAAACTACTACTAAAAAAAATCAGAGATGATACAAACAAATGGAAAAACATTCCATGCTCTTGGACAGAAAGACTCAATGTCGTTGAAATGGCTATACTCCTCAAAGCAATTTATAGATTCAATGCTATTCTACATAAACTACTATTGACCTTCTTCACAGAACAAGAAAAAATCTATTTTAAAATTGATATGGAACCAAAGAAAGAGCCCAAATAGCCAAGGCAATCCTAAGTAAAAAGAGAAAAGCTGGAAGCATCATGCTTACCGAAGTTCAAACTATACTAAAGCGCTACAGTAACCAAAACAGCGTGATATATCAGATAGGTAGACTGGATGCTGGTGTAGTGCTAACTAAACTATAAAACTCAATGACTTCATTCGACAAAAATTAGTTTGTTATCCATTCAAATTCCAATGTGTACCATAGGTTCTCTTGGATTCTTCCAGAAAACGACTCAAAAATCTAGGCTATTTCTATTTATAATATCACTATTTTCAGCATAACTCCCATGCTCTTTCAAGTAGAAGAGATTATGGAGGATGACAGAGCAAGCCTTATGTCTAGGCATAGAATACCCTTCTACACCACTGCATTAGCTAAAACCCAGTTACATGGCCCAGATTACAAAAATAACTGCAAGTAAGGCTGAGATTTATAGTTTTTATATGGGTACAGAAGGATTTAATGAGTTGGATGGGTATCTTACTAGTTTTGCCACATATAAACACCTGAAAAAAGCTTAATTCTGCATGACTTGAGGCTATCATGAGGATCAAAGAATGATCCTCTACATACAATATATACAGTAAAACAATGCATACATTTAAAGTATTATTAGGCTATTCGTGGTTGTTAAAAGTAATTGGTAATGCATATTCATTTGAGAATTATTAGTGTATACCCAGTAAACCTAGTTTTTATATGAAATTAGATGAAACTTTACATAGCCTATATAGTTCAATGCTATTTGAATTTTATTGCGTTCCAGTGAGGCAAGAAATATGTGTATCTAATGTAATGTATATGACCCATGGGTCAATATAATAGGAACTCATAGTCTCCAGATCAGACCTGCAAAAACAATAGATCTAATTCTCCTTTCAACTAAATTTAAGTAAATATAATCTGTTATTGCTATTATTTGTAAGGTAGTCAAAAGAATTAAAGCCAAGAAGAAAAAAAAAATTTCCTGGCCATTAGTATGATATATCCATATTATTTGCATTGGATAGTCATTGTACACTATTTAACATAAACATAAATATGCAAGGTCAAATGATAATTTAGCCAATCACTATATAACACTATACATGTAAACAAAACATTGTAATTACAGTGACATGGAAAGCACAAATTAGCTAGTTTCAGAGCACTCATGGGAATGTTCAAGAATCAGCAATTCTTTGGCACTATATTCAAGAGCATGGAATCTTGTCTTAATTCATTTTTCTGTCAATTCAAAATCACTGGATGAGTTCTCTCAAATGTTGAACATTTTTCCAGGCACAAAGTTATAACATTTTCCTACTGGATTACAGAGAACAAAAAGTGAGAAAAGAGGGACAAGTTAAAATTTCTTGGCTAATATATGTTGTTTTTAACTTATATTTACTCTAGACAGAATTAATCCATAGTGGAGTATAAAATAAAATTACAGATTTGGGAACATGACGTCTTTCATATTTTGATATCACCAGTTATTAGCCCTACAACTTTGAACAAATCACATAATTGTTCATAATTACTGGTTAGTAACTGGTTTTGGATAATAGAAAAAATAATAATATTTCTATATCACAGATTGGTTCCAAAGATCATATAAGACAATGTAACGTAAAAGCACTATGAAACTAAATTTCTGTACAAATTTAAAGTATTATTGTTGCTTCTAAAATTACCTTAATGGATTATGTTTCAGATGAGGCCTTGGTTTTTTTTTTTCAATTATTATTATTATTGTTCATAGTTGTACCTTAGGCCATAAGACAGACATTATTCTTAACCTTTTCTCTTTTCATTATTTCTATTTCTCCTGGTGCATTAAATTTAATGTAATAAAATTGTCTCTTTCCAACATGTAAAATGCATTTATAATCCCGACTATAGGAAGACAGGCAATATAATAAAAATGTATAAAAAATGTATATCTAAAGATCAAGATGAAAGATATGAGTCATTTGTAATACAACCTGTCATCAAAAGCACTGAATGCCAGAGAATATATGACATGTGCAAGAATCAATATTAAAACCATACTTAGTAGAGTTGAAGAAGGCAATAGTGACATTTAGCATTGCGTTTTACATTTTGCTAATGGACTAGAAAGTCAACTGTCATTTTGTGCTCTTTAGCAACAAAATCCACTTTATTTTCTAAAGTTGTAAATAAAAAAATTATGTTATTAACATTCTTCTCAAGTTAGATTGAAATTCATGAAATGTGATTGATGTTTTCCTTTCTGTCTTTCCTATACTCTTATTGGTTTCGATAAGAGAAATCTAAGGTCAACTTAATTTTTTAAACTGTAAAATCAATAATAATGATTATCATGGGTTCTTTCTGAGTTTTGTCATAATTGACCAGGAGTTATTCAATAATCATTGCAAGCAAGATATTACTTATGTTAGCGTGATTTATTTTAAAACTACTCAGAAGCTGAAATTTTACATATAAACATAAACACAGCATGAGTGGTATATGGAAGTGATAAAAATATGTATAACACCTGATAAAAGTGAATATTTCCTATAGACCCCAAATTGACCCAATTTCTTTTTAAAGCTTTAAAAATTATCTTATTTTTAATGTGTTTAGGTTTAGTGTAAAATAAATCTTGAAAATTATACTTGGAAATTATATTCATAGCTATATCTAATGGAAGGGTTGTGGTAATTTCTATTTACTGGTTTTTTTTTTTTTTTTTTTTTTTTGAGACAGAGTTTCACTCTTGTACCCAGGCTGGTGTGAAATGGCATGATCTTGGCTCACTGCAACCTCCACCTCCTGGGTTTAAACGATTCTCCTGCCTTAGCCTCCCGAGTAGCTGGAGTTACAGGCACGCACCACCATGCCTGGCTAATGTTTGTATTTTTAGTAGAGATGGGGTTTTGCCATGTTGACCAGACTGGTCTCAAACTCCTGACCTCCCTGCCTCAGCATCCCAAAGTGCTGGGATTACAGGCATGAACCACCATGCCCGGTTGGTAATTACTATTTTTTGCTCATCATTGAAAACATATTTTCATGTTACTAGTGCTATGTATAACAAAAACATAGAAGTAAATATGCATCACTGTATTTATTTAATATTGATTGTCCTCTATGTAGCAAAGTAATTACATTTTCAATATTCCACAGATAAATGAAAATTATTTCATTACCCTTAAAGAATATTTTCAGTGTATCTTTTAAATTTTCATTATATCTTTTAAAACCATGATACTGTTTTCTCATTACTTTTAATAGTTATCCACCTCTCCAATGCATGTAAAAGCAGCAAGGCCATGAAAATGTGTATAGCTCAATAAAACTACCATAGAAGTTTGACATTTAAAGTGCTTCTCCTGCTCATCTTGGCCACTACTGTCGTACTTGAAAGACAGCTTTTGTATAAAGAAAGGTGATAGGGCCCAACAGAAAAGTTGTATGACTGCACTTTTCTTAACAACTAAATGACAGGTACAGTGGTAGCAGCTACATCTACATCAATCATGCCAAATCTAACACACATTCTTCTGGGTGTGAGAGAAGAGACTACCGAAAATCTGGTATAAAATGAAGCAAAAGTATCACATGCTTTGAATTAAATGCACACACACAAAAGATATGCAGTGAATTATCCACATACTGAGGATGATTTTGCTTTCTTGTCTTATTCTGCCTTCTTCCTTTTAAGTTCCACTGATTGCTAATCCAACTATTGCCTGCTCCTTATTTTTGGTATGCACAGAAAAATGTAAACAGTTGTATATTACCAGACATGCTCAGTGTCCTTCAACAGGCAATATCTTTTGTATGAACCTATTAATTGCCACATCTCTACCTCACTAACTTACTTTTTAGTGGTGTTTTTATGAACCTGGAAAGCAATCCAATGAATTAACAGGCAAAAAACATAAGCATCATTCACTTCTGACTTGCACTTTGGATTGGCAGGATAATTTTCAGGAATGACTTAGCTAGTCAGGTGTAAAGGCACACAGCCCTGGGTAAAAATCTACTCTGCAATCCAAAGTCTGCAATGACCTTGAGCCAATTATTCAACACCCAAAATCTTCAGGTGGAATTAAAAATCTGAATCAAAGTCTCATAGGAATACTAATAATATTACAGATAATATATATAAAAGATTCGTTTAGTGCTTGGCATACAAGGAACAGTCAGTAAAAACTGGCTCTAATTACTAAGAGGGAACATTACATATTGGCAACCCAAGTTTGATGATGATACTTAAAAACTTAAATTATCTTCAGCTTAGGAAAAGTAAAGATGTCATTTCATATTTGAGTACCTCTAGAGTGCTGGGAACTTTGCAGAGCAGAATTAGACGCTGTTCTTGACTTACTGTTTACTGAAGTACTTGCTTTTTGCTATTGATTTCTCAACCATGACATAAGACCTTGGAAACAAGAGTGTAGGTAACAATGATTTAAACATAAAATAGAAAATTGCTTTTGAGATTCTTGCTTGTTGGGGTGCTAGCTTTCAAAATATATTGAGGATCATCTAAAATTTATAATATATTTTCATACTTCTCAAAGAGAAATAGTACATTTAACAGTATGTGGTTTCTTTATCCATCTCTAGATTGATATAGTAAAGATCCACCTCATTATCAAACTAATAAAGGGAGGGCATACTATATGCCAGGCATTGTTCTAAGGCTTTCACATGAATTCTTTTTTTTTTTCATTTTGACAATGCCATGAACTTTGTGTTTTTTCCACATTTTTGGTATTGGGTTCTGAGGATTATAGAAGGTAATTATATAAGCATAAAGTCTAAATTCTTTCACTGTTTCCTGTATTTTTCATCTTTGTCAAAGAATTCTCCAATTTCACCACCTGGAATTTTTTTTTTTTTTTTTTAAATATCATCCAGGCTGGAGTGCATTGGCACAATCTCGGCTCATTGCAACCTCGGCCTTCCGGGCTCAAGCAATTCTTCTGCCTCAGCCTCCCGAGTAGCTGGGATTACAGGCATGCACCACCATGCCAGGCTAATTTTTGTATTTTTAGCAGAGAGGTTGTTTCACCATATTGGCCAGGCTGATCTCAAACTCCTGACCTTGTGATCCGGCCGCCTCAGCCTCCCAGAGTGTTGGGATTACAGGCATGAGCCACTGCGCCCGGCCCTGGAATTCTTGAAGTTATTTTGATTACTCGCCTTCTCTTATCTCCTTTACCTAAGTCAATAAATCCTTTATATTTCACTTCAAATGTCCTTACCTTTTTCTTTTTTTTCAGTGTGACCTACCATAAAATCTTTCTAATTGACTCCCGTCATAGCTCGCACTGTCTTCAATCCTTTCTCCCTTTCTCTATATGGTTGTTACAATTTTCTCCCTAGAGGAATTTGTTCATGTCACTTCTCTGTTTGAAAGCCTCCAGTGACTCCTTAGCAAGGCTTCCCTGGTTCTTAACAACAGGCATATTCCTGCACCTTGAGCCTCAATGCTGGCCAGCGCCCACACTATCACCCCACCCCAATCTTCCATACATCCATCACATATAAACACACTCTCTGGGGCTGCAAAGTCAAACCTTTAATTACTCCCTACACAATACCACGTCATGTCTGTGCCGTTTGCTTGGACTACCCTCAAAATTATGTATAGACTTTCCCCAATTCAACTTTATTGTAGGCTGAAGTCTCTGTGACTCTCTGAGACGTATTTATAGGAAGTTTATTGGAGATGTTTTCAGCAACAATGCATATGAGAAATGAAGGAAGCAGTATTGGTCAGAGGAGAAAGTGAACTATGATACAGTTAGAACACAGCCCTCAGCCAATCCTACGGGGTTAGCTGGAGCCAGGAAGGACGTTCAAAGATATCTCTACTTGAAGAAAGGGAGGCAAGTCATCGAATAATATTGAATAAGGGCGTACCCTGGGGAAGAACCATGACATTGGACAAAGGGGGTCTCTTCACCTCAGGATAATTACTAAGGAGGAATTTATCCCAGTAGGAAGCAGAAAAAGAGCCTCAGTCCAGAAAGAGGCTCTAGGTGGCGCCTCACAACACCATCAACACCCATAGTGGAATGAGTCTTCCTTCTCTAAGTCTCCTGTGTTTAGAGAAGTCTCTCTCCCAACACATGCAACATTGGACTCCAAGTGTATTAGATTCCCTCATGATGCCCTGAGCTCTCCCGGGGCTGCCTTTACACAGTTAGCAGCCATCCCAGTAGTGCCTGGCACCTTGGAGGCTTTTATGAAGAATAAATGAATCCATCAAACAGCAGTTGGATTAATAACAGCATAAAATAAACTACACCTCAGAAAACAATACGTAATGCTCTGTGCTGTTTTGTAAAATAGGTATAACAGTTGTGTGATGGTAAAACAGAAGTGTTAATTAACATTGCTGTTTGGTTACATTGGTTTCCAAGGAGGTAAAGGAACCTGCTGAGAAGAGGTTTAGTATGTAAAGAAATCTCTAAAATGGAAAAAAAAAAAAAAAAAAAAAAAACCGTTTCAGAGGCACAATAAATTACCAACATCAGTTAGAACTGAGAAAGAAGAAGACCTGACAAAACTACAAATTTGAAAGAAAGGATGATCAGAGACTCTTAATTTGAAGACTGACTGGGGAGAACTGGAATGAGATATGGACCAGAGGGAGAAATTGTTGAAAAATATTTGGAATCAACTAAGCTCAGGGTTACAAATCAAACACTGTTTTGCAAAACCACTACAGTGATGCAAATAAATTCTCAAGTAGCTACTTGAGTAATTATTTTGGTAAAATATATGATTGTTTCAGTTGCTGTAGAGACTGTCTGAACTCTCTGAGAAAAAATGGTAAATGGCACACCCTTCCTAGTCCCTGGAATATTTTAGACTCACAGTAAATGTTTGTTTGCACACCTCCCTTTCTTAAAGGAAAAGCTTTCAAGGCGGCCTTACTTTTCACTTTAAATACTTGTGCTAGAGCCCATAAAATTAGAATTATGGCATTCAGGGATGTCCTATTGGCACATCATGCCTCTCACAAAAGGCTGTAGTAACATACATGACTCAATCTAAGACTTCAGAAAAATGAAAATGGCTGTTTATCTCTTTTTTTTTCTGTCTGGATAATTCCTTGTTCCTTTCTTTTTTTCTTTGCTTCATGCTCCTCACACCCTCACCTAATTTCTATAAGTACGATACAGCTAATATGCTCATTTTAGGTGTATTTAATATGTAGAAGTTGTGCTTACAATGTATGTGTATATTGAAGATAGAAGTAGAACACGTATCTTCTCTGAAAATTAATAAAATTGGTTGCTACTGAATTCAGCAAGCAATATTCAGTATCTATATCTTGTAAAGCAGTGCCCTATAAAATATTCTAGAGAATGATAAATGAAACATAAGAATGTTGAGAAAGAAGACAAATAAACCCCTTGCAGAAATGGACAAGAGAATGAAATATGTGCTATGGTTGAGTTGCAATTAATGTGCTATGAGAGCAAAGAGGTAAGAATGACCTAAGGAAGATCAGAAGATGCAGCCCTTTTCACACCTTTTGCGTGTCCCTAATCATTAGCTAATTGACTCCTGCATGTAAATCTGTGTCATCAGCTCTGTATGTGTTTCCTAGTAATTAACCATTTTTCCAGTTAGTTTTATGTATCTTCCATCTGTGCCTTTTTAGATGCAGGGAAGTTATTTTAGGAAGATCATATACACACCAGTCTCAAGATTGCCAGTTTTATAATGAGCAGAAGTTGACGGAAAGGAGACCAAACAATATGACACACAACTCAGTATTAAATGTGGCTTGGATACCAGCAATGAGAAATATTATAGTTGAAAATAACTGGAGAAAGCAGCAAAGTTCACAAGAATAATTTTGAGGAAGTAAATTGGAAAGAAAAATCTGTAAAAAATAATATATAGCTCAATCATGTTAGAACTATTATGATATAGCAACTAGAGTGACAGGATCTGGGACAATGACTACTCAAGGCTGTTTCAAGATATCTGGAACATAGCAACAAGATAGAAACATTAGATTTGGTGCTAAATTCAAACTGAACTTGGAGATTGTATCTAGAAATTGATTGCAAACTGGAGATTGAGAGAATTTAGCTGACTTGATGATAAAATCATCTGAAATTGAGAAGTCACAAACGTGTTTTGCAGGATTGCAGAAAGATTCACATTATGCTCCTATGTGCAAAGGGAATAAAGATCCTGCATTTTTCTATAACTGTTCCATCTTGCTTCCTACCCTCCAATAGCTAGGCAGCAGTAAAATTAAGTAAAGACTACATTTATTTGTGTCTCAGCATTATCTAATTTATTATCTTTTTTTTTCTTTAGCAAATGTGTCTTCTTGAATGATTCAAAATGCATCAAGCTTCTCTTACATTCTCTAAGATACCTTTTGGGTATATAAGAATAGAGGCATAGCTGATGACATGACCTTCAGTTATGGGGAAAGAGCCTAGTTCAGCTACTATATAATATGCCCTAGCTTTTACGCTAAAGTACTGTTTAACTGAGCCGCTGTTTTGCCTGATTCTGTTGGCAACAGCTAGTGATAGCTGGTGATTTTGTTGGCAACAAGCTGGCAATATCTTTTATTTCATGGTTTCAATAGTGTCTAAGGCTCTTCCCTCTTGAATTGACTTCAAATTTCTGCTGCTTCTCCCATCTAACACATGACCTATTTGGTCTAATGGCATCTCCTATGAGATTACCTTGCCGTCAATCACAGGAGGTCACGTTGCCCTCTGATGCCTACACGTCAGTGACACACAGGAACACAGAGGTAATTGAAACACAAACTAGACCTTCTTTTTCCCTAAAAACACAGCTCTACCTTCCAATCGTGCCCAAGGTTCCAATGTTACCACAGGAACACTATGCAGGATTCTGTTCCCTGCATCCCAAGGAGGTGGCTGGGCAATATCCCACACGAAGTTGACTTCAAATTCAAATTAATTCATGCTTCTCCAAACATTGCTGGCTTTGCAATTTCAGTGCTGGGAAATCAGATCATATGACCATCCTGATCTAGACTTCTTCAATGTCTTTGCTCATCTACTTTTTTCTTTCAAATTCCTGTAGAATTGAAAGTGAAAGGATTTTCATTTATTTCCCCCACTCCTCTTCCTGGGAATTCTACTACATCAAACTCTATTATCTAAACTCCCAGGACCAGACAATAATATGTTTTATAGAAAAATTAAAAGAAAATCATTTTTCACAATAATCCCTGTTTTTTGAGTCTATAGACATCTACATTTTATTTTGAATATTAATTTATAAGTATTATATTTATTTTTCTCTGTATTCCTTCTGAGTTTTATGAGCATGAATGCCATGAGACTTGCCCTTAGAGATATGAAGAGCCTCTGGAAGTTTTAATACATCCTCCCTGCCCCTATGTGAAATTGACTAGGTCCTTTTTATTTTAAAAATCCTAGAAAAGAGATCAAAGCAGGCTAAATGAAAGCCATGTTACACAAGGTATAAGACTGGGGCTAGGATTTTTTAATTAAGTGTACTCAGTTTAGTTACACCATTTTTGTTATTCTTTTGAAATTGAAGTTATTGACCATCTTCAGGTTATATATTAAATGCCGATTTCTCCACAGAGTAAACACCGGAGGGCGCATATCTAAATTAACAACAATAAAAAAACAAAACTCTCTGTTAGTTGGGGATGAGGTGGTTTTGTAATTTAAATACACAATATTCTTTAAAAAATACTCTGACAAAAAGTTATATAAGAAACACCAAATAAGAAAATATTACAAACCTTTATTTATTGAGCCTTGATTGATACAGGATTGACAGAGAAAATAAAAATAAGGACCCTGCATCTAGTTATTATATAGTAAATAGAGTAGATGTTAGGATCATAAAAAACAAAGATATAAAGCTGACTATGGTTTACCAGCCTATAAATCAAAATGATTGTTATAATTTCATTTTATTCATCCTTTTTCATTTACTCCTCTTCATTAAAAACTTTGTGCTGCATATTGACCATATGTAGTTGTGTTTTGAGATTTATCTGTCCACAGGTTCAGGGAGCACAAATTACCTAAGTATGAATATTAGATAAATGGATGTTCTTTACCTTCTTTTCTTTTGTTGAAACAGAATCTTGCTCTGTAGCCCAGACTGCTGTGCAGTGGCGCGATCTCGGCTCACTGCAACCTCTGCCTCCTGGGTCCCAGTTCAAGCAATTCTCCTGCCTCAGTCTTCCAAGTAGTTAGGATTACAGGCATGTGCCACCAGGCCCAGCTAATTTTTGTATCTGTAGTAGAGATGGGGTTTCACCATGTTGGCCAGGCTGGTCTTAACTCCTGACCTAGTGATCTGCCCACCTTGGCCTCCCAAAGTGCTGGGATTACAGGTGTGATCCACCGCGCCTGGACTCTTTACCTTCTTGACCTAAGATTAAGGTTTATTAGAAAGAGGATCTTTGGACAGTATAACATAGCAAAGCAGATTCATACTACCCAGGATACTTGTTTTAAATAAGCTTTGTATTTTAGAATAGTTTTAAACTTACGAAAAAATTACAAAGGTAATACAAAGAGTTCCTGTATATTTCCCACTCAGTGCCCTCTGTTGTTGCCATCTTTTATTACTATAGCACATTTATTATAATTAATGAACCAAAATATACAGCTAATGAATCAATACATACTTGATTAAAATTAAGAGAAGACTAAATCAAGATAATATTAGTAGTAATTACAGTTGTAGTATTAGTAGTGACATCTGAATGGTTTAGGAATAATGGATACTTTATGTGTAGTTGAAACCAGGCCTCAAACAGTTGTCATCAAGATTATGCTCCTCCCTTAATTTTTCCTTTTATTGCCATAATGTAACTAACTCTACATTCCCTTTCTTGGCATCATTCAGACAGAAATTTCCAACATAGAAAGATATTCACAGCAAGTTCAGTCTCACATCTATATTCATGACAACCATTGCATATACTATTTCTAACGAATCTTAAGATTGATCTTCATTGGACTGATTCACGACATGTGACCCTTCCTGTGTCAATTGCCATGGGGAAGTGAACATGTGGATTGACCAGACCAGCATTACATTTAGCCCTGGATCAACGGGTGGGATTAACTTTCCCAATTACAGCCCAGTTATGAAAAAGATGATTCTTATTACATTAAGTAGCTGATAGAAGAAGAGAGAATACATACTGCATACCAAGAAGACAAAACTATCTCTACTATAATATGCATATGAGTTGATGTCTTAATGTTGAAAGAATCTCCAAGCACAGTAGTTCACAAACATTGCTAGTTTGAATTGTATCTAGAAAATGCATGGTTGGATTTTTCTATTTTTGTGAAAATGGCAAGAGAAAAAAGATGCTCTCTTCTTTCATGTTGACTATCTTGCAAGTTGGTTATCTTTATTTTTCAATAAAAATAAGAAACCTAATTGATCCAATATTAAATGCATGTTTCCTTCACAGCTCCATGACACAAAATAATCCAAATTCCTCTAGCAATATTTTCTGATACTTTACATATAAAGTATTTTACAAGAATTAAGAAATAACTAGGGATATTTCAAGTTTTACTTTAGAGTACAAGATTTACCTTCCTGAAAATAGCAATAATAGTTAATATTTCTTGTAGATTCCAAGCGCTTTGAAAAATATTTACAAACAAGACACCATATAATTTGCAGAGCAACTAATTAAGATTTTACAATTATTATTTTTATGATATAGAGGAAGCAACTTAATCAAAGGAACAAAGCAAACTCTAGCAGGTCAGACAGCTAGTAAGTATTTTTATCAGATATCACTTATATATCTTCCTTCGAGATCTTCTTCACTTCTTCCAGCTGGCCAGGGGTGATAGTTGATGCACCCCCAGTTAATGCACAGGCATCCCCTTTGTGTGGATTCTGACCAAAATTATCACCACTCTATTCATGGATCTAATGAATAACTTCTGCCCTTTGCCCAGGCTTCTCTGTTGATGCTGAGGTATAAGATATCATTTAAGCACTTGCTACCTACATCTAAGCCACCTGCAAGTGAGAAGGAAGTATTACTCTGAATGTGAATCTTTAACCAACGGGAGACAAATTTTTCTCCATTCCTTTGTATTCATGACCTGTCCTGAGAAGCAGTTATTAATAAGGCTTCCTGGAAGTTATTCTGGTGTGATCAAGCAACCAATCACACTTCCTACCATGTGGTGGTCAGCCTGAGAGTGCACCCCCATATAAGCTCTTGTTTCTTCCCTGCCTCACTTTCCTTTGCCCTTGTGCCTGCTCCAGGGATCATGCTCTTGAATAAAGCTTTAACACATAGCATTTGCTTCAGGCTCTGTTTCTCAGAAATTCAATCTAAGACAGTTGATACCAGGAATGACCCAAGAAAGTGAACCGTTAGTTTCATTTATTAAAGCTGCATTACTGATGAGCCTCAGCTGTAAAGATCTCTTTGCTGGTGTTTAAAGGGACGAGTGATAAGCTCTGGCATGCTGTGACATATTATTAAGGCATTCCCTTGTGGTTAAATGGGATGTGGTGTATATGGAAGATCAGACTTTAGGATATGTAGTGGCTGTATGTTTATATGGTATGGGGACAACGATAATTATAGAGACCGTGGATTGGGTGGGCTTTTGTTAATAATATTGGAAACTTTGAAAGAGAAAATTACAGGCTTACAGCAGCCAATTGCAAATCTGTGGCATTCAGTGAAAGCCACAGGGCCTCTATGGCTTCATTTATGCAGCACCTTGACATCTATGAGTATAGAGCACACAGCAGAAAATTAGACCGAAGATTTCATTGTAACTGTGACAGAACCACACAGTTGATGTTTAGAGGCAAGACTGATGTAATTACTCTAGCGGGTAACAAGAAGAGAATGGAAATAAGGATGTCTTGATACATAGGTATCTGTGGTAATGGCAAATAAATCCTAGTGTTCTAGAAAAAAAAGATAAATTATAAGCATAATTGTACATTGATTGGCATATGTGAAAAATAAATAAAATGAGAGCTTGTGAAATTGATAACTGACACCAGCCATCAAAATGGAAAAAATGTGGTCACTCTCAAAAATTCCAGATTTAAGTCAATTCACAGAGCCAGATGCCATTGATTAAAGGAAAATCAAGGTCCCTTTGACAACGCATTCTGTCATATCACTGCAATTAAATTAAGTAAATATCCCCTTGATCCTTCCCAAAAGGGAACTGTGGCCAATACCAGGATAGCTGTATTGGGAGAGAGGAATGAAAGACATTTTAAAGACTATTACATAAAGATTCTGAGTAGAAGCTAATACTGGAGGAACTAAAATATCATCATCGTCCCTCAGTTAGATTGGAGACCTTAGACCCCAGGAGATTGATCTAGTTTGGCCCCCAAGACTGTCTGACTATGCTATGTATCCAACATGTCTACCCAACCACCCTACAATTATTTCCCTGATCCCTGATATGATTTGACTGTGTTCCCACCCAAATCTCATCTTGAATTCCCACGTGTTGTGGGAGGGACCTGGTGGGAGGTAATTGAAACATGGGGGCAGGTCTTTCCCATGCTGTTCTCACGATAGTGAATAAGTTTCAAGAGACCTGATGGTTTTAGAAATGGGAGTTTCCCTACACAAGTTCTCTTCTCTTTGCCTGCTGCCATCCATGTAAGATGTGACTTGTTCCTCCTTGCCTTCCACCTTGATTTTGAGGCCTCCCCAGCCATGTGGAACTGTAAGCTCATTAAATCTATTTTTCTTCCCAGTCTCGGGTATGTCTTTATCGGCAGTGTGAAAATGGACTAATACAGTCCCCAAGGGGATAACTGAATCTAATATATTTAACAGCTGGCAGAATCTTTACATTGATTTATTATCTGTGTACTAAGATCCATTATGGTAGAAATGGCCAAGGAAAAACTCTCCTCAGTTCTGGAGAATATACAAGAAGGGATATTATATCTCAGGATGAATTACTAAAATAGACACCACCATCAAATACTTAAGGAATGCAGGGGTAATGATTCCTATGATATCCCCATTCAATTCACCTTGTGGACTGCTGGGAAAAAAAATTAAGAAATGGTGGATAGGTGGCTATGGGCTGAGTAACTCACATTTACACTAGGTATAGCCTCAATTGCAACTACATGCTTGTTATGGTGTATTTATTGGTGCGGTTCCCCATGTTCTCTGGCACTTGGCACACTAAATTGATTTGGCAAATACATTCTTCTTGATTACAGACAATATGGGAATCCAAAGTAGTTTGCCATCACAGTGTGAACAGCAGCACAAATTCAAAGATGGCCCTAGTGCTATGTTCATGCCTGTGCTCACATTCATGATACACTCTGTAAGAACATTAATCTTCTTGCTAGTCTGCAGAACATCATGCCAGTCTACAATAATGTTGTATCATGCTAATTGGACCCAATGATCAGAAACTAACAAGTGTTCTATAGGCATAAGGACAACATCTAAATGCCACACATGATGGAAAAATATCCTGTTGAATATGCAGAGACTTGCTCTATCAGTGAGATTTTTAGGGGTTCAAATCAGCTGAAGTATATCAGAACATTCTTTGTATGGTGGATAATAATTTAGTGCACCTCACATTTCCTAATTATGGTTCTTGGTGGGCCACCTTAGGTTTTTGAAGCCACATGTATAACATACTTCAGAATACTCTTGTGGTTCATTTATTGAGTGACTGAAAAAACTGCCAGTTTTTAGTGATATTAGGAGCAGGAATGTATTCTAAAACAGGCCAACACCATAATTGATGTCACTCAAAGTATGTGATACAAAAGACGTAAAACTGCTACAAGTATCTGTAGTATATTTAGGATGCTATATTGAATATCTGGCAAGCCCCAGCAAGAAAAGTGATATATAGAAGCCTAGGCTATAGGTCAAGTTCAAGATTTCTACAGCCCAAAAAAAAATCTTTATTAAAAAAGACTTCTAATGTATTACTAATTATCATAGAGTGAGATCCTGACCATAGGACATGAAATGTCTATGAGACCACAACTGTTTATTTTAACTTGTATATTATTAGAACTGCTAAGTCATAAGTGTGGGAATGTAAAGCAACCATCCATTGCACAATGGAAATAATACGTGTGATCTGGCCTCAGCAGATCCAGAGAGCATGAGAAAATTATGTGAACTTGTGGCCCAGGCTCCCATATAACCAACCTATATTGCATTGACATCTCTTGCTCTAGCTTGTACCTTGGGCCTTTTGGGATAATTTCCTGTGAATAATTGATGGAGAAAAAAAATAGTGTTGGGTCTGCTCCACAGATGGATTCCTTAAAATAGTTATTATCCTTAAAGGAGATTCTGTCATGGATTGGACCCCTACGTCACCTCCTGGGGTAGAAGTGAGGACATCTTACAACCACGGAGGTAATATACTATATTAAGTAGCTGGAGATGATGTGAGAGCATCAGCAAACCTGAGGACTGGTCGGTCAGTCTCCTCTCGTGTCTAATTGCAGATCATGTCAACCTTGATGACTCTAAAAACTTCAGCTGTTTTTTTTCAGACTCAGCTTCCTTTATGATAACTCACTCTGTGTAGACTCCAACCAGCTCCATCAGGTACAACCCAAGATTGCCTCATCTCACGGATGCTCTGAACTCCAATTTTCTCCTACTTTGGAGCTCCCCTATTTCCTGGAGAATGAGACAGTGCAGGTCTGTTCTGGACCCACATATAGGGATCCCAGAAATGCAAATAAAAATCACAATCCAGGAAGTAAAATTTGGTCAGTAACATAAAGGAGCCACAAGATAAATTATTCTATTTCACTCCTCAGGAATAACAGTACTGTGAAGCGCTTATTTATTTTACCCTTTTGGAGAAAATCTCGTGAGTTTGAGTCATGCTTAGTAAGGTGTTGTTTTATTTGCTCTTCCTCTTTCCTGGATTCATTTCCCTTTTGCCTCACTCCTGTTTTGTAAGGAAGTGGTGGTGTTCAAAACTTTTCTTCAGGCTATGCTCTCTGGGGAACCCAGGTGCTCCCTGGGCAACCCCGCTACTATCCACAGATGCTTGAAATATCAATAACCTTCCCTCCACTTGCCCTCGTAGCCTGTGCTTACATTGTCTACGTAAACATACCACTTTATATTTTTACTATGTTTTATATATTTTTTCTCAAGAATTGTTATGTCTTTGAGAACTTAGATATTCCAGTCTTTAAGGTCAGGCTGCCATCTGTTAATTAAATGCTACTCATCAATTCTCTGTGGTAATTTTATTATGTACAATATAACCCATTAAGAATTAAACTGAAACCACCGTATACAGTCTGCTTAAGATTGATTGCAACTATGTTGTCTCAGCAAAGCATGCAAACTTAGTTCCTTGTCAGACAATACAATGAGAGTACTAAATATTCCTTAGCATGATATAGTAAAACATCTCTATTTTTTAAATAAACATCATATCTAAACATTAAAGGGAGAAGGAGGAAGAAAAATAGTATAAAGAAAAGTTAATATGACCTTGAGTTAATCACATCAATTGCTAAGAGATTAAAATGGGGTTGACTTAACACAAGACAATTTTAATAAAATATATTAACAAAGTATATTTTAAAAATGGACATCTGTTATAACAACAAAATATTTTTTGCACATTAATTTTGTATGTTTGTTTGTATAAAACTAAGTGCTAGAAACTATTTGTGGTACATTAGAATAAAACTGCATGCACTCAGATAAACACATTCAAACAAAGATAATAAAAGACAAAAGCCCAGTAGTTAGTTTGAAGCCTCCTAGCAATCAGGACACAATGGAAAGTACATTTCTTGTCATCTAGGGAAGGAAGGAAGTCACCAGATAAATTTATTCCTTTTATTTCTCAGACCATATGCTTATATAAAGAATATATACTGTAAGATTTTATGCAAAGAACTTTAAATAGGGAAAAAAATGAGGATTTTTGTTTTGTTTTGTTTTTAAACAAAGTCTCACAATGTCTCCCAGGCTAGTCTTGAAATCCTAGGCTCAATGATCCCGCCACCTCAGCCTCCTCCATAGCTGGGACTACCAGCAGGCACCACCACACCTGGCAAAATGAGAATTTTTGATGACCATTTTATTACAATCATATAGCTATTTTAAAAATCACAGGTATCTTCAAAATGTATCCATTGTTCCATTACAATAGGAAATTGATGTTTGCAGTCAAAAATATCAAAAGATGGTCTTCCTGACATATTTTCTTTAAGCTAACTTAAATCATTATTATCTAAAATGTATCACCTGCAGGAAGCTGAGGCGGGAGGACCTCTTAAGCCCAGGAGTTCAAGCTTACAGTGAGCTATGATCATGCCAGCACACTCCAGCCTCAGCAATGGAGTGAGACCCCATCTCTAAAAATATATATAAATAAATAAAAGTCAAATTTATCTCCTAATGCTGTCAGTAGCCCCTGGTGTTGAATTTCAGGGAAAAGATATAGAGATTCTGAGAGGACCACAAAAGAGGGAAATGATCTGTCATACATTTGTACATTCTTTGCCTCCCAATCTTTCTATTAGTTTTTGTTTGTTTATTTGCTTGCCTTTATTGAAAGGTTGAGAATATTATCTTTTTTAAAAGACTCTACATTGTACAATGTTTGAGGTTAGGTTTAAGTCCATATCTAACCAAAAAGGTACTCTACATTGTAACATTTTTGGTTAGGTAGATATGGACTTAAACCTAGCCTCACACATTTAATAGTTAGATGAGTCTTAGGCATACTATTGACTTTCTTTGTATGTCTTAATTTCTCCAAATATAAAAATAAAATACAACTATGTGTTACTGTAAGCATTAAACAGATAGAAAATATACTGCCTTCTTTCTTCTTATAATTCCAGGAGTTATAGCGGTGAATACAAAGTTGCGTGCTCAGAAATTAGGTTTGCTTCCATGCCCATTAAAATATTAAAAACTGTATTAGAATATATAAGAAAAATTGAGGATGGAGCCAAGATGGTTGATTAGAAGCATCTAATATGTGCTGTTCTCAAGGAGAGAAAAATGGCTAATAAACAATGTTCAACTGGAACATCCAGTTGGAGACATTGAGATTCATTAAGAAAACAATGCGACCCACTGAGAATGGAGAAGAGCAAGACAGGACAACTGTCCACCCAGGAATGGCATGGAGCCACGGGAGGCCCCTGACTGAGGGAAAACAGTGAGTGAGTGAGAATCCTGGGGGACCTATACTTCTGTCATGGACCTTTACATCCCTGGACTCAAGAAATCCCCCATGGCCACCACCACCCTTCAATCAGGGCCTGCAGACCAACACAGAAAGAACTATGAGGAGTCTGGGCAGAGCTGCCACTCAGGCACCCCAGCACCAGTGGCTGCAGCTCCAGCAGCAGGGGAAGCCATGTTCCCTCGCATGCCCCCAGGAAAGGGACCAAAATAATGGGACTGAGCAGCAATGAACTGTAGGCTTTACCACCACTACGTCTCTCAGGATAAGGTCCTCTAACCTGGGACACTAGCGGGCTGCCCCAGGTCCTCCTGAGTTCTCAGGCTGGGAGAAGCTCTGAACTTTTTTTGGACAGAGCTCCTAGTCTGAGTGTAGCAAGGGAAATACGACTGTAGCAACAATGGCGGGGGCTTTTAATCATCTCTGGGAGCTCCACCTCAGAGCAACACAGAGCTGCTGCTATTGGGAATGTTCAGCCATGGGGTGCGGTGGCTATGCTGCTGGCCCAAGCTGGGAGCCCTCAGGAGTCAACGGCTCACAGATAGAAGAGACTGGGCTTCCCTCTGTATGGTGAGTGTGTCTTGCTGCAAGTACGAGTAAAGCCCTCAGGTTCATTGTTTCTTCTCTGGTCTGAGATCAGCAGGGCCAAAACTGCTGCTGTGGCAGTGGCAGAGGGCCTGTTGGTTGCCTCTGAGAGCCCCTTTCCAGGGAAACACAGAGACACTACCAGTGCGAATGTTGAGCTGCGGATGGGGTTGCTGATCTTCAGTACTGAGCTGGGGGCCCTGCCTTGTGATGAAAGGGGCATGGGGGCTCGCAGGGAAGACAGCCTGGGCTTCTCTCCTTCTGGTGGCTGCAGTGTGTTGGAGGTTCCAGCATAGTAACCAGACCCTTCGTTCCTTCTCCAGCCTGAGGGCAGTAAGGGTGGGACCACTGCTGCTGCAATGGCAGAAGGGCTGTGGGTTGTCTCTGGGATTTCCTCCTCAGAGAAATGCAGAACTGCCACTGACTAAAGTGTTCAGATGGTGGCAGAGTGATTGTGCTGGGGGCCTAAGTAGGGAGGCACTGTCCAGGGAAGAGTAGCAGAGGTAGGGACCTATGTGGAAAACAGTCTGGCTGCTTTTCAGTAAGGCTATTGTGCTGTGCAGGGGGTTCTGCATCAGTCTCCAACAACTACATTCCCTCCTGAGCGTGAGGGCAACTGAAGTGAGAGCTGTGGAGCTGCAAAAATGGCTGGCTGTCTCTTCCTCTGGGGAAGGAACAAAAGGCCCTGTTACTATGCTGCAACCTCCAACGCGCTGCAGCCACCAGAAGGAGAGAAGCCCAGGCTCTCTTCCCTGAGAGCCCCCATGCCCCACTCATCACCAGCCAGGGTCGCTAGCTCAGGACTGAAGATAAGCCCCAACCCATCCCCAGCTGGGCATTCCCAATGTTAGTGGCTATGTGTTTCCCTGGGGAGGGGCTCACAGAGGCAACCAACAATCCGTCTGTCACTGCCACAGTAGCAGTTCTGCTGCCAGTACCTTCAATCTGGAGAAGTCATAGCCACAGTGGAGAAGGCACCCCAGTCTCATCTCTCTGTGAGCCCTCAATCCTTAATTTTTCACCAAGTTGGGCTCCCAGCTTTGGCCAGCAGCACAGCTTCCCCACCCTATGGCTGAACATTCCCAAAAGCCGCAGCTCTATTTTTCTCTGAGGTACAGCTCCCAGAGGCAATTGAAATCCCCTCTGTCATTGTTGATGCAGTGGTATCACCTTTACTGCCCTCAGACCTGGGAAAAAGCAAAGATCCTGAATGCTTCAACTACAACTCCAGAAAGCTGCAGCCACTCTAAGGAGGAGAGGCCAATTTGTCTCCCACACGAATCCTCTGCCCACCTTGCTCATCACCAGGCAGGGCCCCCTGGCTTAAGCCTACCATGCAGCTGCCACACCCTGGGCCAATCACACTGATTGGGAGGGGCTCTGCCTTGGTAGTGGATCTCCAAGAGACAAGCGAAAGGCTCTCTACCATAGCCACTGCTATGATCACTTCTCTTACTGTCTCCATTCTCGGGAAGGAACATAAAGCCTGAGCTCACCCCGGAGCTGCAGTGTGCATTTTGGGAGTTCCAAGACAAGATCTGCAACCAGCATTCAAAGGGAGATGAGCCCACACTTTCAGAGCATTGAGATGGAGCACAGCTGCAATAATGTGGAAATACAGAGGAGCCACGTGGCTGAGGAAGAGCCTATCACAGGGCCATTACAATTAAGCACCATATGTGGGATTATAGCACAAATTTCAATACCAAAAATACCTGGCTGATATATTCCCCTGTAAAATCGAGGGCAAGAATGCAACTATAAATAAAGACCCTGCACTCAGCTTCAACCTTCTGAAAATATCTGAAAGTCAATTACTATACTGAAATTACACCACAGTTAAAAGAACATCAGTCTACACAGATGAGAAAGAACCAGTGCAAGAAATCTAGCAACTCAAAAAAAGAGTGTTTTCTTTCTTCCAAATGAGCACACTAATTCCCCAGCAAGGGCTCTTAACCAGGCTGAAATGGTTGAAATGACAGAAATAGAATTCAGAATACAGTTAGGAATGAAGATCTTAAGATTCAGGAGTAAGTAAAAACCCAATCCAAGGTTTCTAAGGATTTCAATAAAATGATACAGAAGCTAGTAGATGAAATAGCCATCATAAGAAAGAACCAAACTGATATGATAAAGCCAAAAACACACTGAAAGGATTTTATAATGCAATTATAAGTATTAACAGCAGGCTAGACTAAGCAGAAGAAAGAATTTCAGAGCTCAAATACTGGTTCTCCAAACTAGCTGAGTCAGACAATTTTTTTAACAAAAGAATGAACAAAACCTCCAAGAAATATGGAATTATGGAAAGAGACCAAATGTATGACTCATTGGCATCCCTGAAAGAGAGAAGGAGAAAGCAAGCAACTGGGAAAACATATTTCAGGATATCTTCCATGAAAATTTCTCCAGTCTTGCTAGAGAGCCAAAATTTGAATTCAGGAAATGCAGAGAAGCCCTGCAAGATACTACACAATAAAACCATCCCTCAGACATATAGTCATCAGATTCTCCAATGTCAAAATGAAAGGAAAACTGTTAAAGGTGGCTAGAGAGAAGGGGCAGGTTTCAGCAGAAACCCTATCAGCTAGAAGAGATTGTGGGTCTATATTCAGCATTCTCAAATAAAAGAATTTCCAACCAAGAATTTCATATCCAGCTAAAGAAAGCTTCATAAGCAAAGGAGAAAGAGGATCCTTCTCAGACAGGAAAATATTAAGGGAATTTGTTACCACCAGACCTCCCTTAAAACAGATTCTGAAAGGAGTTCTACTATAGAAAGACTGTTACCAGCAACCACAAAAACTTCAGTACATGGACCATTGAAACTATAATGAAGCCACACAAACAAATATGCCTAAGAACCAGCTAACAATATGATGGCAGGATCAAATCTGCACATTTCAGTATTAATCTTTAATGAAAATCGGCTAAGTGCCCCAATTAAAAAGCACGGAGTGGCAAACTGAACAAAGACTCAAGACGCAATGATATGCTGTCTTCAAGAGATCCATCTCACATGCAGTGACACCCACAGGCTTGAAGTAAGGAGATGGAGAAGAATCTACCAAACAAGTGGAAAACAGAAAAAAAATCAGGAGTTGCTATTGTAATATCAGACAAAACAGACTTTAAACCAACAAAGATTAAAAAAGATAAAGATAAGCTTACATAATGGTAAAGAGTTCAATTCAACAAGAATACTTAACTATCCTAAATATGTATGCACCCAATTCAGGAGCACACAGGTTCATAATGCAAGTTCTTTGAGACCTATGAAGAGACTTAGATTTCTACACAATAATAGTGGGAGACTTCAACACTCCACTGACAGTATTACATAGATAATTGAGGCAGAAAACTAACAAAGATATATTTAACCTGAACTTGACACTTGACCAAATGCACCCAATAAACATATACAGAAGTCTACATTCCAAAACAACAGAATATACATTTTTCTCATCTGCATGTGGCACATACTCTAAAATCTATCACACAATCAGACAAAACAATCTTCGGCACATTAAAAAAAACCTGAAATCATACCGACCATACTCTTGGACTAGAGCACAATAAAAATAGAAATTAATACTAAGAAAATCACTCAAACCATAAAATTTCATGGAAGTTAAACAACCTGCTCATAAATGACATTTGAGAAAACAAATTAAGCAGAAATTAAGAAATTATTTTAAACTAATGAAAACAAAGATACAATATAGGAGAATCTCTGGGACACAGCTAAAATAGTGTTAAGATAAAGGTTTATAGTGCTACATCCACATCAAAAAGACAGAAAGATCTCCAATTAACAACTAAATATGCTACCTAAAGGAACCAGAGAAATAAGAGCAAACCAACCCCAAAACCTGCAGAAGATGAGAAATAACCAAAATCAGAGCCGAACTGAAAAAATAATTGAGATGTGAAAAACCATACAAAAGATCAATTAATCAAGAAGTTTGTTCTTTGGAAGAATAAACAAGATTGATACACCATTAGCAAGATGAATAAAGACAAAAAAAGAGAGAAGAGCTAAACAAACAGGATCAGAAATGACAAAATATTATCATCGATCTCACAGGGGGAAAAAAAAGCCCTCGTAGACTACTACAAATACTCTATGCTCACATGCTAAAAATCCTGGAAGAAATGGATTAATTCCAGGAAACACACAACCTCCAAAGATTGAACCAGAAAGAAGTTAAATCCCTGAACAGACCAATAATGAGTTCCAAAATTGAATCCATAATAAAAAGCCTACCAAAAAGAGAAAGCCCAGGACCAGATGAATTAATAGCCAAATTCTACCAAATGTGTAAAAAAGCACTGGTATTATTCCTTCTGAAACTAATCAAAAACATTGAGGAGGAGGGATTCATTCCTAACTCATTTTATGAGGGCACTATCATTGTGATACCAAAACCTGGCAGTGATACAACAAAAAAAGGAAACTTCAGGCCAATATCCTTGAGCAACATAGATGCAAAAATTATCAACAAAATACTAGCTAACCAAATCCAGAAGCACCTCAAAAAGCTAATCCACTATGATAAAGTAGGCTTTATTTCTAGGATGCAAAGTTTGTTCAACATAGGCAAATCAACAAACGTAATTCATCCCATGAACTGAACTAAAGACAAAAAACTCATGATTATCTCAATAAATTCAGAAAAGGCTTTCAATATAATTCAACATCCCTTCATATTAAAAATCTTCAACGAACTAGGCATTAAAGAAACATACTGCAGGTGGGTGCAGTGGCTCACTCCTGTAATCCCAGCACTTTGGGAGGCTGAGACAGGCAGATTGCCTGAATTTAGGATTTCAAGACTAGCTGGGGCAACATGGTGAAACCCCTTCTCTACAAAAAATACAAAAAAAAAAAAAAAATTAGCTGTGTATGGTAGCACATGCCTGTAGTCCCAGCTACTCAGAAAGCTGAGGCATGAGAGTCGCTTGAGACCAGAAGGCAGAGATTGCAGTGAGCTATCACACCACTGCACTCCAGCCTGAGTGACACAGTAAGACTCTGTCTCCAAATAAGAGAAAAGAAACATGACATGCTGCAAAACAGTGAGCCATCTATGACAAACCCACAGCCAACATCATACTGAATGGGAAGGATTCCCCTTGAAAATCAGCCCAAGACAAGTATGCCTTCTCTCACCATTCCTATTCAACATAGTACTGGAAATCCTGGTCAGAGTAATTAGGCAAGAGAAAGAAATAAACGGCATCCAAATAGTAAGAGAGGAATCAAACTATTACTGTTTGCAGACAATATGATTCTTTAACTAGAAAACCTCACAGCTTCTGCCCAAAAGCTCCTTGATCTCATAAACAACTTCAGCAGTTTCAGGATACAAAAATTGATGTACAAAAATCACTAGCATTCCTATATATAAACAACACCCAAACTGAGAACCAAATCAAGAACACAATCCCATTGACAATAGCCACAAGAAGAATAAAATACCAAGAAATACAGTTAACTAGGGGGGTGAAAGATCTCTAGAACAAGAATTATAAAACACTGCTCAAATAAATCAGAGATGGAAAAACACCCCATGTTCATAGATAGGAAGAATCAATATCATTAAAATGGCCATACTGCCCAAAGCAATTTACAGATTCAGTGCTATACCTATGAAACTACCAATGGCATTCTTCACAGAATTTGAAAAAAACTATTTTAAAACTCATATGGAACCAAAAAAGAGCACATATAACCAAGGCAATCCTAAGTGAAAGGAACAAACCTGGAGACATCACATTACCTGACTTCAAACTATACTACAAAGCTACAATAACCAAAACAGCATGATACTGGTACAAAACAGACACATAAGACTAATGGAATAGAATAGAGAGCACAGAAATAAAGCCACACACCTACAATCAGCTGATCTTCAACAAAGTCAACAATAATAAGCAATAGGGGAATAACTCTCTATTAAATAAATGGTGCTTGGATAACTGGCTAGTCAAATGCAGAAATGCAGAAGAAAGAAACTGGACCCTTTCCTTACCCCATATGCAAAAATCAACTCGAGATACATTACAGACGTAAATGTAAAATCTCAAATTATAAAAACCCTGGAAGATACCCTAGGAAATACCATTCTGGACATAAGCCTTGGCAAAAATTTCATGATGAAGAGGCCAAAGACAATTGCAACAAAAACAAAAATTGACAAATGGGATCTATTTAAAGAGTTTCTACACAGCAAAAGAAACTATGAACAGAATAAACAATCTACAGAACAGCAGAAAATATTTGCAAACTATGCATTTGACAAAGGTTTGTTGTCCAGAATCTTTAAGAAATTTAAAATAACAAGCAAAAAACAAACAACCCCATTAGAAAGTGGGCAACAGACATGAACAGACATTTTTCAAAAGAAGGCGTAAATGCGGCCAATAAGCATACAAAAAAATGCTTAACATTATTTATCTTTAAGGAAGTGCAACTGAAAACCACAATGAGATACCATCTCACACTGGTCAGAATGGCTATAGGAGCGCCTCTGCCCGGCCACCCA
>NW_026652294.1:67892957-67909114 GCF_009828535.3 Hylobates moloch
GGCCGCTCCGTCTCGGAGGTCTACCACGGAGGCCAGAAGCAATGTGGGGGCTGGACGTGGTGGCTCACGCCTGTGGTCCCGGCACTCTGGGGGGCGAGGCAGGTTGATCACTTCGGGCTAGGAGTTCGAGACCAGTCTGGCCAACATGGCGAAACATGAAAAATACAACAGACAAACCAACCAACCAACTCAGTGACAACAAAACAGGTCTACCCTGGAGTCATACTCTATTTTTTTCTATTTTCCTCCCTTTCTGATCCTTTATCCCACTTTCTTTTTCTTCCTCTTCCTTCTCCCTCTTCTTTGTCAAATTGAGGATTGAGTTATTATCACTGATCCATATAAAGTCCCTCTCACATTTATTTTAACTCCCACCCCCCATTTCTATTCCCCGACTTCCCATGTGCAACCTTCCTAATATGTCTGATATGCATCTTTTTGTTTGTATGTATTTTTAGAAAATGTTTATTGTTTTTGTGTGCAAAAAAAATTAAAAAAAAAACAAAAACAAACAAACAAAAAAAGTCAAAAAATAGCAGATGCTAGCGAAGGTTGCAAAGAAAAGGAAATGTTTACATACTGCTGTTGTGAATGTAAGTTAGTGTAGACATTACAGAAAGCAATTTATCGATTTCTCAAAGAGCTCAAGTAGAATTACCATTCAACCCAGCAATCCCATTTTTAGGTAACTACCCAAAGAAATAAAAATTGTTCTACCATAAAGATACATGTGCATTATGTTTATCACAGCACTATTCACAATAGCAGACATTGAATCAACCTAGGTGCCCATCAACAATAGACTGCATATAGGAATTGTGATACATATAAGCCATGGAATACTATGCAGCCATAAAAAAGAACTAGATCATGTCCTTTACAGCAACATGGGTGGACCTGGAAGCCATTTATCCTAAGTGAGTTAACACAGGAAGAGAAAAACAAATGCCATATGTTCTCTTCTGTAAACAAGAGGTAAATATTCAGTACGTATAGACACAAAGAAGGGAACTAGATACAGCAGAGCCTACTTGAGGGTGGAAGAGAGGGAGAGTGAAGATTAAAAAAAACAAGCAAACAGAAAAACAAAAAAAAAACTACTTATCAAGTGCTAAGCTTATTACCTGGGTGACTAAATAATCTGTACACCAAACCCAGTGTCACACAATTGACCTATATAACAAACCTAACCATGTACCCCTGAACCTAAAATAAAAGCTAATAAATAAATGTTAGTTAGATAGATAGATAAAAAATCTTTTTAAAAAAGGGAATACAAGAAATTTACTAAAGGCCAGACAGGTGACTCATGCCTAGAATCCCAGCACTTTGGGTGGCCGAGTTGGGCAGATTGCTTGAGCCCAGGAGTCTGAGAACAACCTGGGCAATATAGTGAAATCCTGTCTCTACAAAAAAATAGCGGGGTATGGTGGTGTGCCTGTAATCCTAGCTACACAAAAGGCTGAGGTGGGAGAATTACTTGAGCATAGGAAGTCAAAGTTGCAGTGAGCCATGATTGCACCACTGCACTCCAACCCAGATCATGACAGAGGGAGACCTTGTATCAAAAAAAAAAAAAAAAAAGAGAGAGAGAAAAAAAGAAGAAAGAAAAAGACAGGGAAATTCACTAAAGAAGAAATACAGTATTTTTTGAGATAGATAGTGAGTACAGTTTTTTTTTTTTTTGAGACAAAGTTACACTCTTGTTGCCCAGGCTGGAGTGCAGTGGTGCGATCTCGGCTCACTGCAACCTCGGCCTCCCAGGTTCAAGCGATTCTCCTGCCTCAGCCTTCCATGTAGCTGGGATTACAGGTACCACCACCATGCCCAGTCAATTTTTTGTATTTTAAGTAGAGACGGGGTTTCACCATGTTGGCCAGGCTGGTCTCGATCTCCTGACCTCAGATGATCCACCCACCTCAGACTCCCAAAGTGTTGGGATTACAGGCGTGATCCACTGCGCCCGGCCGATAGTAAGTACAATTTTATAAATGCTGCCGGTTTTTCTTTTTAGGGTTTTCATTGTTTCAGTAGTGGCAAAAATGGCCAGGAATTGTTATTCTAGATTACTCTTGCTTTGTTTTATTGCCAGACTTTCATTAATACAAAGAGGGATCTGTTAATTGTAACCTTTTAAAAATACATATATGTGTAAATCTGAATTGAAATATTTATAGGCCACGGCTGGGCACAGTGGCTCACGCCTGTAATCCCAGCACTTTGGGAGGCCGAGGCGGGCTGATCACGAGGTCAGGTGATCTAGACGATCCTGGCTAACACAGTGAAACCCCGTCTCTACTAAAAGTACAAAAATTAGCCAGGCGTGGTGGCGGGTGCCTGTATTCCCAGCTACTTGGGAGGCTGAGGCAGGAGAATGGCGTGAACCTGGGAGGCGGAGCCTGCAGTGAGCGGAGATTGCACCACTGCACTCCAGCCTGGGCGACAGAGATTCCCTCTCAAAAAAAAAGAAAAATATATATAGGCCAAATTTAAAAGTCTTTGCTTTGTTATTAATATATGCTATACACATTTTTTCTTTTTGATACCTTTTGTACTTTCCTTCCTATTCAAGTTTGTACAAAATTTATCAGTATAAAAGAATGCCTAATACAGTAGTTGAAAGGAGTGCAGATTGAAATAAAACAAACCTGCGCCCAAATGTTCCAGCATGCAACAACTCTAAGAGCTTGGATATGTTTCTTAGCTTCTGTAATCCTGAAGGTCTTTATCACTCAAATAAGACTGGTAGTAGCTGCCATGTTGAGTAGTGTTTTAATACTTGGATATAAAGATTCTGACATGAGTAAGTTGTCAAGAATTAAATCTATTATTATAAGGTGTTCCTAAATGGGTGATGAATAAATAAACAAATAAATAAATGAGGTAAGAATCATGCACCTTATTTTGGTCACAATTCTATTTTCCTCCATTGTTCACCATAAGTGACCTAGTTCTAATGAGAAGAAAGTACTGGTACTAACCAGGATATACAATTTTGCACCACTGATTTCTTTCTTGCTTTGTTCTTTTCCTTTTACTGGCAATATAGATTTCACCTGGTGCTAATCTACAGGCCCGGTCTCTCTCCACACCTGCATTATCAACTGTAGCCTTAGAAGGAAAAAAAAGTGAGCTATGCAGTGGAAATAACTGAGAAAAGAACTCATATAACAAAGATAATACCTTAGGAAGTCTAACTAATTTGTAGGTACATGTACATATTAAACAGGAAATGTATATATTCTTATATTTCACACTTTAGTATAGTTTCTAATTTCTCCTCAGTAATGTCTACTGGAAAAATATTTGTAATTTCATTGCTATCATAAGGTATGAGAAGCACAAAAGGCAAAGTAGGTCAAACAGATAAGGTAGTTGTCATTTTACCAGATTTGTGTATTTGATCACAATTTGAGTTTCATTAAACTTGTTATACATTTGAAAAAATAAGAAAAATATCTGATACATAATTCTGGGTTGTTTGATTTAATTGCTTTTAGGTTATGTAAAACATAATGGTCTTGCCTTATATAATTACATATAGTATATATAGTATTATATATAGTATTACATACAGTATATATAGTATATATAGTATAGTATATATATTGTGTGTGTGTGTGTGTGTGTGTATATATATATATATATATAGTTTTAGGAACGTTAAAAAGTAGAAAGGCATCTTTTATATGACCACTAATATTAAAAGCAGAAGAGTTTAAAATATGTTAATGATGTTTCTTTATATTATTCTTATATTTGTATGTTAGTATTTACTACGTATACCATTAAACAGAAATTCTAGAAGCAATGTTGAGCTGTCATAGTAAGAAGCTAGAATTTATGAGCGCATTGCTAGTTCTCATCGAGAATCTTTTTAGACGTCAGCTAGTATCAGCATTCAGAATCACCTCCGGGGTAAGGAATGTTGGCTTGGTTGGGAGATAGTTTGCAAAAAGAATCACAATTGATAAGTTTTGCTTTTAACACCTTCCAGGCATTGAATCCTAAGAATTATAGAAAACAATTAAGCAAGGACATAGTATAAATCTTTTTACCAAAACTAATGCTTACTTTCGATGGTTGCATTGAAGATTCATTTAATTTACAGTGTTAGAAAGCAAAATGTGAAAGAAGGAGAATTCCCCAAATTATTAAAGTTATTTTCATTTTCCCATGTTATTTCACATCTATTTATTGGGCCTTGACTAAAGGTACAACAAATGTATGATCTCAAATTAATCATTTAGAGATTGAAATCTCATTACCAGTATCAATTTTACGTTAAGAAACTATAATATCCGAGTTACTTAAATTTGGTTAATAGTCAATAATTGAAATTTCTTGCCAGAGAATGGGATGACTTTATGAACATATTAAGCATGTATTTTATGTTTTTGTAGTTTTGCTTTTGACACCTAGCTGTGAATTCAATTCTTAATATCCATTCTTTCTATCCTGATAAATGGAAATCAATCTCACAAGTTGTACTATACCTACCTGTTTTTAATGTACAAAAATTCATTTACGATTATCTGACATGAAAATCAACTGTGAGTGAAGAGCAAGGATTATTTAAATGTTATAAAATTTTTGAGGATGTAGTACCATTAACCATTCAAAATGAAATAATTTGATTTTTTAAAACGTAAATTATTGAACATAAAAAAGTAGGAGACAGTGTAGGCACTGGTGCATAGAACTCTATATCATACATTTTTCAAGATTATAATTGTTTAGTTTAATGTAATAAAAAGTTATGATGTGAATTTTTTTTCTGAATACTACACAAAGAAAATAAGACAAGACAACCAATGTTAGCCACTTTGTTTTCTGAACATTTCCTTCCATTTGTGAAGCTGAACTTCTTCCATTGCAGGAATACTAATGCAGTGCTCATTGCTTTGAGTTCTAACTAGATCACAGGAAATATTGGAATATATGTTTCTGAACGCCACAACTATGGTTTGACAAATCCATCATCACACTGATCACCATTTCAAGCTATAAGTGATAAATTAGCACCTTCACATCTTCTTCACTCTTCCTTAACCCCTGTCTTCTCATCTATAACAACGAAGGCTTGGATACCCAATTTTCAGGTTATAAGAAGACGGTCACTTACATATGTGTATTAGACAGGACAGTCTAGGTTATGCAACAGTAACACTCAATCCCAGAATATCAGTGTGATGCCATACCCACTCCCATCAAAACCTCACTGTGCCATACACTTGCATAATCATAGATACAATTCCTTGTTAACTTTTGTCTTCTTTTTTTTTTGAACTCTTCCCACAATTTCTGGGTCCACTTATTCTCCTGCTTACTCTGCTATCATTTTAGTGTTTCCTTTTCATTTAAATTCTGTTATATCCAAGATGTATTCCTGAAACTGTCATTCAGTATTCAATATGGAGTCAACCTCATGTATCAGTTTTATACTTGAAAACTGAACAAGAGTACTTTTGGAAAAAATCACCAAGAAAAATCCAGATATGGCCTCCTTCAAATATATGCTGACCTGCCAATCTGGTTTAGAGCTCATAAGCATATCTAATCTATACAATCTTAGAAAAAAATTAATGTTTTATCATGAATTCACTTTTTTCAGTCCATGTAATTATATGTCATATCTCTTCTCCCTTCTCTTTACATTATTCTATAAATCTTTACTAAGGTATTAAAGGCACTAACTTTTCTATCTATAAACGTGACAGCATTGTCTTCCATTGCCTGTCAGTTACTCCACTATTTTTAGTCTTTGAATCTATATGTTCTTAGAGCTGTAGCATTTTTTAAAATTTAACTGGAACTTAAAGATTATATTTAAAACTTTATTCAAATTTTTATTCTCATATATCTATCAATACAACCTCCCCCAACTTGTTACTAAAATACTCATAAAGACTCAGAAGGAAATGGAAATTCATATCATCGACAAACACTGTGTCTGGCACCTAATCTAGTATCAAACTCTGAAAGACAGATGGAAGGGAAATGGGAAGAAATTGGCAATAGAAAAAACAATAAAAAGAAACCACCACCAAAATAAAAAAAATCCTCCCAGATACAAGCTTGCAGTATACTCTGACCTCATTTCATTAAACAGAAACTACCTAAGAAAAGATTCTAACTTATGGCTAAGGTCATTGTAATTTACATCAGTCCAAGACCTATGCCCACCAGAATTTTTGTTGTTGTTATTAAGTATAAAATGAAGAAATCCAAATGTCTATCCCATAGTAGGTACACATTGTTTATTATTACCCTGAGGTAGAATAATAATAATAGTATGCAAAACAACCTTAATAATATTCTAGAATAAATATAAAGTATAACTATATTCTCCAAACCCATATTTTATATAGCCATGGAGCCAAAAATCAAATAAATTTTGCTTTCCTTTCCTAGGGTGACAACTTAGTTGATACGTGTATTCCTTGGTAACTAATAAGAGATCTTTGGAAGTGATTCTTGTTTGTTGTATTATTTCTCTTCTATATTCTAGGTGAAAATTTGTCCTCTTCTAAAAATATGGGAGTTATTTCAAGAGTAATGTGTTTTCATAGAATTGTATCCCACAGTGAACATTTTCCACCATCTCTTTTCCAGATGGGATATTTGCTTTCCCCTTCTTCTGATATATCAGAAATATGAATAGCCAATATTTTCTGGGAGGGAAAACTTTTCTCTTAAACAATAATCCTTCAATAACTATGAAAAAATGGTGCCCAGAGCACCTCTTATTTTGGAGTTGCAAGAAGTTAGTGAACAAAAAGTACATCAACTTTGTTTACACAGCAGATCTTTTAAGTCCTTAGAGTTTAATATAGACAATGAAACATTTTGTTTCTTCTTGCCTGTGACAGTTCCATGTCTTTTCCAAGTAGAGCCAACAAGCCAGTGTGACATATTTTCATCTTCAAGTCACAACACTTACCAGAAACAAGCAATGAGCCTCTCAAATTACATTTACACTGAACTTGGAAGACAAGTGTAATCTAACTATCAAAGGGATGTTTCACTCAAGTGCTCCAACTATTGCCAACACAGCCCAGGTATAATTTGTCTTGACTAGATTTAGACAGCCAAAGCAGTGCTAAAAACAGCAATAGTCAGTTACCAGCAGCTTTAAATACAGACATCATCAGACAAGTGTCTTTGAGGGGTAAGGTCTGTTTTGCAATGATGTTAAAGCTAAGCTCTGCCAAAAGATTAAAAGTGTGATTTTTAAAACATTCAGTTCAAAAGAAGGCTGTATTAAACACTTTTGTATTAAACACTTTTTGGACAGCTTTTGATGTGGTTTAATTACAGGAATTTAATACCTTTACATGAATATAAAACTGGCAGCACCTCTCTTAAATTTACATTGGGATAAGCCATATAAGTTTACTGGTATTTGACCTTCATTATCTACATAAAGGGCTATTTACGTGGTTCGACAAACTCTAGGGCAATCCCCAGGTTTCTCTGAAGAGAAAACTTCACTCAGAAAGCTTCAATGACTAGCTTATGGTCACATGCCAATAAGTGGTGGGATGATTATTCATCATCTTTGTAGTCATACTAGAACTTTGAAAAAATGTTCTACATATCCCATGATGATCTCTCCTCTGTCTAGACTTCAGCACTTACTGTTAATTCTGCATGGAAGTATCCCCCTCCAACCCTATTTACTGACTCATACCCATCCTTCTGTTCTCAGATTAAAAGACCCTACAAGAGGGAAGCCTTTCTTGATGCTCCATGGCTTTGTAAGATCTTCATTGTTTCTCTTCCCTCACAATCTCCTTCACATCACTTTCACACTTGGAGTTCTGTAATGAATCCTAATAATTGGTTTGTTGCCTGTCTTTGCTGCTAGACCATACCGGAGCTCCATACCAGAAATCGTGGCCTTTGGGTTCCATGGCTCATGACACAGTAAATTACAAATACAAGGTGTTCCGGTGTTCAGTATATCTATTTGACACAAAATCTTTCTTAGCATGCAGAAGCATCCTTTCTTAGTAGAGTTTTAATCCCCAAAGCAGTAAATTGAATACCACTAAATCATATTGCATTATATTTATTAAATTACCCATGGAATTTTAGCAGTAAAATGAATATTGGAATTGGTCATGAACTGCAATTAGCAACAAGAAACTTCATGGTATTAATACACACACTTAGGCATTTAAACAAATATTGTAAATGCACCTTAATTTTGTAAACGCTGAAGATTAAAAAACTAATTTGTCTCCATTTAGTATTGTTAATTATTTTTTCTTTTATAACCTAAAACACTCAAGCTACAACATATAAGTCTTGGGAAGATATAGGCTCTACCCTAAAATCCCATGTGAATATGTTATAACTTTTTGTAGAGAAGGAACTGTAAACATGTTTAATTGACAAAATTACGTAATATCAATTGCATTTCTATTGAGCTGACTGCTTTAATATTATAGCAGCAGTTTTTTCACTGACTTTTAATAAATTCCAGTGGATAGCTTAATTAGTAACATACAGCAAACCATCCAATAAAGAAGCTAATTACTTGATTGTTAAATAATATAACAATTTTCCCTACAATGAAATCTCCATCACTGTAATTAGGTTATGTCATCATTTACCCTGAAGGAATATTTAAACAAACAAGACCAGCCAATGCCATCCACTCTGTTTCTTCTATTTATAGCATGATGATAAATTGCTACCTTCATGTTAGAGCTAACACATCAATAATAGAACACCAATGGCCCTTCTGATGCTCAATTACATTTATTTTGTGGATATTAATTTAAATAGAGATCTCAAAAGATAATTATTGGCTGACTAATCATTTATAGTAAAACAGATTCATGAAATTAAAAACACACATTGTGTAAAATAAAGCAGCATTTTATTTTACACATTGTAGAAAATAAAGCAGCGTTTTAACAACTGATTATGCATTTTGCATTTCTATATCACCATTTCTAGTGTTCTGCATATGGGAACTTCAAAGATAAACTACAAAATATTGACTGATAAATTCTAAATAAAAATGAAATTACAGAAAATAGTATTTACTGGTACATTCAATAATTTTAGCATCTGCTTGTTACACTCCCAAAATTGTTTATTGTTTAAAAACTTATCAATTCTGTCAAAAATAATAATTTGGTATATCCTCATACATGTGAATATAATTAGATTAATACCCTAAAACCTAAAGTATAATAATAAAAAAAAAAGAAAAAAATTAAAAGGCAGCTGGGCGCGCTGGCTCATGCCTATAATACTAGCACTTTGAGATGCCGAGGTGAGGGGATCACATGGTCAAGAGATCAAGACCATCCTGGCCAAAATGGTGAAACCCCGTCTCTACTAAAAATACAAAAATTAGGTGGACTCGGTGGCATGTGCCTGTAGTGCCAGCTACTCAGGAGGCTGAGGCAGAAGAATTGCTTGAACCCTGAAGGTGGAGGTTGCAGTGAGCGCAATGCACTACCTGGGTGACAGAGCAAGACTCCGTCTCAAAAAATAAAATAAAATAAATAAAAAAATTAAAGAGCCCTTGTCCTGCAAATCATCCAAGTAATTTTGAGTGAGGATTAAAGGAACAAACATGAATAAAGTAACTTTCCTTTGATGGCCTTTCTGATTCTAAAATAGATCACCTGTCAAAAAGAAGATGGATGGTTTCCTAGTCATCATTATACCATGTCCACCACAAGAATCAGATGCTTGATGCAATGAATCTGTTACCCTAATGGCATTTAACTTGTAATAGATTTTTTTAAACCGTGATTTGAACTTGTGAAGGAGAGCTATTCTTTTCCTTCAGCTTGCTAGAGAAAATGTGTGTTTCATTGTTCATGAAGTTTGGTTTGATCATTAAGAATAAACAAGCCAACAAAACCTTAAGTACTTTCTGAATGAAATAAAGAAAAAGTGCCACCCATAAAAGCATTATGAAGTCTTTTACAAAGAAAACACATAAAGGTGCATATGCAACTACAAACCCCTATAAACATATATAAACCTTACACATATAAGGTATAATTATAAACTGACAGTCTTAATTTTCTTGCACAGAGTTTCTCTATACTGTATAGTTACATATATATTGTATACATACACATATGCTTATGTGTGTGTGTATAGTTGAAAAGATTTTAACCCAGACTTCTAAGTCAACTCTTTGACTGTATAGATTTGACTGATTTTCTTTTATCTAATTATTTTGATGATCAGGAAATTAACAAGGATAATTGTAAGACACTTGGAAAATTCAGATATTATAATACAGGTAATAACTGTCATTAATAATTCCACTGTCTTAGTTTATTTTTGCTGCTAGAGCAAAACACCTTAGAGTAGGTAATTTAGAAAGAACAGAAATGTATTTATCACAGTTGTGGATGCTGGGAAGCCCAAGATCAAGGCACTAGCAGATTAGGAAGAAAAAGGGATGGATACTGTGTCTTCATATGACGGAATAGATGGAATGGCCAGGAAGCATTCTGAAGCCTGTTTTACAAGGACATTAATCTGTTTACAAGGGTGAAGCTCTTATGACTTAATCATGTTCCAAAAGGTCCTACCTCTTAATAGCATAACCGTGGGGTTTAAGTTCCAACATATGAATTTTGGAGAGGCACATACATTCAAACCATAGCATCCTCCATATCAAAATAACCATGATTATGCTTTGCTGTATTTCCCTTATTCTCTGAATAATGGCGATTCCTTAATTTTGCTTTTTCTACTTCACACAAAGACTTTTTACATTTCACCTTAAAACTTTTGTCAACAAAACATATTCTTTATATGGTGGTGTTATAATTTACTATTGCTCAATTTAGTATCAGTGCAATGAACTGTAGATATCTTTATACATACATTAACATATTTTATAGATTTTTAAAAAGAGATTCTTCGAAGAAAAATGACTGAGACAAAAGTTACCAATTATTTTTGGATGCCTATATACATTTCCATATTAGTTTTTTCATATATACGCTTAAGAGAAGTCTGTGATATTGCTGTCATAATTACTAACTGAGCAGCATTCAATGATAGCATTTAAGAATCTGGCAAATTGAACTGATAAAAAAATTGTGTAATAATTTTTAATATGATTTGAAATAATGAATTTCACAGTTGTTTCACATGTATTTGAATTTTTTATTTTTGTACTTTTAAAATTATATATCCATTTAAATATTTTCTTGAAAAACTACTTACAAGTGTAAGTCTCAGTGGAAGAAGTTGAAAATTGAAGGAATTGAAATTCCTTTCTCATATATACTGGGAATTAGTCTTTTGCCAAGGAATAATGTGCAAATCTTTTCTTCCATTCAAAAGGTTATCTCTTCACTCTGTTGTTTGTTTCCTTTGCTGTGCAGAAGCATTTTCATTTAATATAGATATATTTGCCATTTTGTTTTTGTTACCTGGGCTTTTTTTTTTTTTTAGACAGAGTCTCGTTCTGTCGCCCAGGCTGCAGGCTGGAGTGCGGAGGCGTGATCTCGGTGGCTCACTGCAAGCTCTGCCTCCCAGGTTCACGCCATTCTCCTACCTCAGCCTCCCTAGTAGCTGGGACTACAGGCACCCACCACCATGCCCGGCTAATTTTTTGTATTTTTAGTAGAGATGGGGTTTCACTGTGTTAGCCAGGATGGTCTCGATCTCCTGACCTCGTGATCCGCCCGCCTTGGCCTCCCAAAGTGCTGGGATTACAGGCGTGAGTCACTGCGCCCAGCCGTTACCTGGGCTTTTGATGTCTTAGCCATAAAATCTTTGCCTAAACCAATGTCCTGAGTGTTTTCTCTCAGTAATTTTGTAGTTTTGGGTCCTCCATTTAAATCTTTAATTCATTGTGAGTTGATTTTTATATTTGTTGAGAGATACTGGTCTAGTTTTATTACTCTGCCTATGGATATACAGTTTCCCAGCACCAGTAATTAAAGAGAGTGTCCTGTCCTCAATATATTCTTGGCATCTTTTTGGAAAATCGGTTGCCTGTAAATATGTGATTTCTGAGTTTTCTATTTTGTTCCGTTAGAAAAATTTCTATTTTTATACCAATACTATAATGTTTTGATTACTATAGGTTTGTATTAACATTTAAAGTCAGGTAGTGTGATGCCTCCAGCTTTGTTGTTTTTGCTCAGTATTGTTTTGGCTAGTTGGAGACTTTTGTGATTCCACACATGAGAATGTTAATGGTATTGCTACAGGAATTACATAGAATTTGTAGACTAGTTTTGGTGGTGTGGTCATTTTAACAATTATTTTTTCCGACCCATAAGCATGGGATGTCTTTCCATTTGTTTGTGTTCTCTTCAATTTCTTCAACAATTGTTTTGTAGTTTTCCTCATAGACATTTTATACCTCTTTGGTTAAATTTATTCCAAGGTATTTTGTGTAGCTACTGTAAATGAGATTTCTTTTTCAGCTAGTTGCTTTTGGGATATGTAAACAGTAATGACTTTTGTATATTGATTTTGTATCTTGTAACTTTACTGAATTTATCAGTTCCCTAAATTTTTGAGAAAGCATTAGGTAGTTCTACAGATAAAATTATGTCATCTGCAAAAAGGGACAATTTGACTTCCTCTTTTCCAATTTGGATGCCTTTTCAATCTCTCTTGGCTGATTGCTTTGACTAGAACTTCCAGTATTATGTTGAATAACAGTAGTAGCAATGCCAGGCGTGGTGGCTCACGCCCGTAATCCCAGCACTTTGGGAGGCCGAGGCGGGAGGATCACGAGGTCAGGAGATCGAGACCATCCTGGCTAACAAGGTGAAACCCTGTCTCTACTAAAAATACAAAAAAAAATTAGCCGGGCGTGGTGTCGGGCACCTGTAGTCCCAGCTACCCGGGAGACTGAGGCAGGAGAATGGCGTGAATCTGGAAGGCGGAGCTTGCAGTGAGCCAAGATAGGGCCACGGCACTCCAGCCTGGGCGACAGAGCGAGACTCCGTCTCAAAAAAAGAAAAAAAAAAAGAGTAGCAGCAGTTATTGTTTCCATTTTCACTTCTTATTTTATTTATTTTGATTCTTTTTTTTTTTTTTTTTTTTTCCTGGTTAGCTAGCATTTTATAGGTTTTTATCTTAAAAAAAAAATTTTTTTTTTATCCTTTGTATTATTTTAGCCCCAGTTTTATTAAATTCTTCTCTGATGTTTATTTCTTTCCTTCTACTAGTTTTGGGTTTGGGTTGCTCTTGCATTTCTAGTTCCTTGAGGTTGTTAACTTGAAATATTTATTCTTTGTAATGTAGGCATTTATTGCTATAAAGTTTCTTCTTACCACTGCTTGTGCTGTATCCCAATAGTTTTGATATGTTGTGCTTTCATTTTCATCTGTTTCATTTTTTTTTATTTTTTATTTTTTTGAGACGGAGTCTTGCTCTGTCACCCAGGCTGGAGTGTAGTGGCGCGATCTCAGCTCACTGCAAGCTCTGCCTCCCAGGTTCCACCATTCTCCTGCCTCAGCCTCCCAAGTAGCTGGGACTACAGGCGCCTGCCACCACACCCTGCTAATTTTTTGTATTTTTAGTAGAGACGGGGTTTCACCTGTTAGCCAGGATGGTCTCGATCTCCTGACCTCATGATCCACCCACCTTGGCTTCCCAAAGTGCTGGGATTACAGGCGTGAGCCACTGCACCCAGCCTCATCTGTTTCAATTTTTTGATTTCCTTTTTAATTTCATTATGAACTTAAAGTTCAGTAGGAAGCATGTTATTAAATTTCAATTTTTATAAGTTTGTTGAGACTTTTTGTGTGTATGAACATATGGTTAATCCTGAGGAATGTTTTATATGCTAATGAAAAGAATGTGTATTCTACAGCTTTTGGTGAAATGTTATGTAAATATGTGTTAGGTCCATTTGGTTTATGGTGTAGTTTAAATCTGATCTTTTGTTGTTCATTTTCTGTCTGAAAGACTCGTCCAATACTAACTATGGAGTGTTGAAGTAAGTTCCCAAGTATTGTTGTGTTGGAGTTTATTCTTTCCTTATATCTAGTAATATTTGCAATGTGTTCTGGTTTTGGGTGCATATATATCTACAGTTGTTATATCCTCTTGCTGAATTAAGTTTTTTATCATTATATAGTCACCTTCTTTATCTCTTTTTACTGCTCTTGACTTAAAGTCTATTTTTCTGTAAGTATAGCTATTTCTGTTCTCTTTTGGTTTCTAATTATGTGGCATACCTTATTCTATCCCTTCAGTTTCAGTCTCTGTGTTTCTTTACAGGTGAAGTAAGTTCCTTAAAGACAGCACATAGCTGGGCCATGTTTGATTCATTTTCCTTTTTATAATTCATTCAACCAGTTTTTATATTTTAAGTGCTTAATTTAATGCATTTTCATTCAGGGTTAATATTAATGCATTTTCATTCATATGACTTATTCTTGTTATTCTGTGGGTTTGTATATCCTTTTGTTCCTTTCCCTCTGTCTTATTGTTTACCATTGCAGGTTTTTTGTTTTTTTTTTTTTGTAATGGTAATGTTTGTGTCCTTTCTCTTTTGGGAGTCTGCATTACTAGTGATTTGTGAATTTTTATGTTTTTTTAATGATAAGAGATACAATCTTTTCACTTCTAGGTGTAGGACTTCCTTCAGCATTTCTTGTAAGACGGGTATAGTGTTGATGAATTCCTTCAGTTTTTGCTGGTCTGAGAAAGATGTTATTTCTCCATTAGTTTTGAAGGATAGAATTTCTAGTTATAGTATTCTTGGCCAGCAGTTTGTTTTTCTTTCAGTATTTTGGATACATCATTTCGTTTTATCTTGGCATATAAATGTTCTGCTGAGAAAAATGCTGTTACTCTGATGAGGTTCCCTTACATGTGACATGATGCTTTTCCCCTGCTGTTTTTAAAATTCTCTTTTTGTCTTTTACTTTTAACATTTCAACTATACTGTGCCTTTGAGAAGTCCTTTTTGGATTGAATATATTTGGAGATCTTTGAGCTTTCTATAACTGGATATCTATATCTCTTGCAAGACATGTGAATTCCTCAGCTATTATTCTGTTGAACAGGTTATCTATGCTGGAACACCCCAAAATTTGAATATTGGGTCATTTTATTGTGTTTAATATGTAATGTAAGCTTTGTTCATTCTTTTTAATTATTTTTGTTTCTCTTAGTTTCCTTTTCTGGTCTGATTGGGTTATTTCAGAAGATTTGACTTCTTCTGTCTTCTGCTTGAGCTACTCTATCATTGAAAATCTCTACTGTATTTTTAATTTTACTCATTGAATTATTCATTTCCAGGATTTCAGTTTGGTTCTTTTAATGATATGTATCTCTTTACCTCTTTACTGAATTTCTCATTCATATCCTGAATTCTTTGTTTTCTAATTTATTTGTGCTGTTTATCTGTGTTCTCTTGTATCTTAATGCACTTATTTAATATCACAGGTTCCAGTTATTTTTAAGGCATTTCATAGATTTTTGTTGGTGTTAGAATCTGTTGATGGAGGATTGTTGTGTTCCTTTGTAAGTGTCATGCTTCCTTGCTTTTTCATGTTTCTAGTGTTCTTATATTGATATCTGTGCATTTGGTGTGATAGTCACTTCTTCTAATTTTTTGAATTTGCTTTTGTTAGGGAGAACTTTTTCCTCAAGATGTATGTATGGTGTTCGTTGGGTAGGTTACTTTGGGTTTGATTCTGGGTGGGTGCAATAGTGTAGTCTGTGTATGATTTATTTGGTTGTAATCAGTATCAGTGGTGTCTGTGAGTTCCTCAGTGGCTTAAGCTGTGGTTGTCTGTAGATTCTGTGATGAAGTTTTGCTGGGAATGGGGACATCAGTTGCACCAGTCCTTGGGCCCCAGTGGTGGTGGTGGCAGGGTAAATATGAGGATTCTTGGGCTCCCTTGTGGCATACACAGAAAGTAGTGGTACTGCTCTGAGCAGGCTGATCTTGGAACCTCCAGACAGCTTTCTTGGGTGCCAGCACTGGCAGCAGTGGGTCAGGCTGTCAGGTGGGTTTATGTGCCTCTGAGTGGTGTGCACAGCATTGGTGATGGCAGTTGTGGTGTTAGGTCAACCCTCAGGCCCGCAGGCAGCACATACTGGCACCAGCAGTGGCCACAGCAGACGGGATGATTCAGTCCCCAGGCCCTCAGGTGATATGTGCATGTTGGTGCCAGCAGTGG